>NC_134184.1:4251200-4497225 GCF_964188355.1 Buteo buteo | reverse complement strand
CTTTTACCCCTTCCTTCCCCCTCACAGTCCTCACGGGATCTCCTTGTCCCCTCAGTGCACCCCAGGCCTCCCTTCACCCCCCAGCAGTGGGTGTCCCTCACTGGGAACAGCGGGGGGCTTTCCTCCCCACATCCAGGGGTGCGGGGAATTGGGATGCAGAGTGGAAAAGTCCCTGCATGTGCCCATACAGCAAACAGGGGAGAGATCAGGTACCCTCACTGCGTTTGGGGTTTTTGCTTCCCAAATTAAGTCTGAAGCTCCCCAAATCTGCAATAGCAAAGCCAATAGCGTAAGGTGCTGCTCAGAATGATGTCTTTAGAAACGCAAGAGGCCCGATTCCTAAAGCTGTTGTAGGTGCCCGCTGCCTGCTGGCATCATTTGAAGCTGATCAGCCTGGTGAGAATGAGGAGTGCTAAATGCCCATGCTACCCGGTTGGGCCTTTCTAATTTGAAGTGTGGCTCCGCGTAGGTTTGGTTCTTATGCTTATAATTTTATTCCATTTCTGCTAGAGCTGCTAATGTTATTAAAGTTGTGATATGAAGCACACGCATCGGTTAGGAATTTTCCAAAGTGAAGCTTGCTGAAGGTAAAAACCTTGTCCCTGTGTGTCCCTGCAATAGCCTAGAATTTACGGGAGACCCATTCTTGCTGCTGGGAAGACCTGGTCTAGGCTTCCTGATAGCTGACTTCATTCCTGGCTTGCTTTTGCAGTAGTCCCTAATACGTAGCAGTGTTTGTCCAGGTCTGGTACACTATGGGATGCCACTGGAAATGCTTCATGTTAACTCTGCATGTCCTGTCCTATGTAAAAGTGCAGCTCAGATACAGTCGGTAGTGCATGTATCACTGCAAATCTGACCATCGCTGCCAGCCCTGCCTCCAGTTTTGTTACCAAGAGGCCCGTGTGGTCGGAGAATACAGAATTAAGTACTTGAATTGAGGGGGAAAACTGTGGCAGAGGATGTGCAAGGGCTGTCCAGTCACATCGCCGCTGTTGCTGTGCGACAGCGCGGGTGGAAGAACAAAATCACTTCCACCCTCTCCGATCGTCAGAGCTCGGGCTGTCAGTGAAGGGTTTGTGTTTTACTTTAAAGTGCTGAAAGAAGGTCCCCGGGTCCGTGGTGCTGGGTCAGAATGCAGGGAAGAGCTGTGGTGTCTGCCCACGAGATGCCTCAGGAGGAGCTCTCCTGGCAGAGGCTGCCCATCCCTGCCGTGCCTCGACCGCAGCACTCGTGTGTCCGTTCTCGCCAAAGCCTGCCCGTTCACCTCGACGCCACCGGGCACTTCCAGCTCCTCATCATGACGCTCTACTCTGAGACCACTTAAAATATGTAGTAGGTAGAGACATCCTCCTGCAGTAATGGCAAAATCTCTGTTGGCGCAGTTCAAAGATTTTGCAAGCAGTTACAAAATCCAGAGGTGAACTGGATTAACTGACTTCACCATATGGATTAATTGGTGTCTAATATTTTGTTGACTATTAAGGATATACCAAATTTACAGAAAAAGGCACACAGTAAGTTCAGTAATAAATGTAAATATGTCTCTACATTGCAGCTATATTAGGCAATTCCTTCTTTAATGTTTAACTAGCATTTGTTAAAGTGGGTGTGTGAGGACGATGTGTACAGTGCCCGTTTGCTGTCAGAGCCTAGGGAAATAAGTGTGTCTTTGTGCCTAGATTTTCCTGAAGCACGCACGTTCCCGAGTATAGGCAGATGGAGAAAATTGGAAAGCTGTCCCATTTCACGTGGAGGGGAGATGTAAAGATCTGTGCTCAGTTCCTGGCCTTGCCCCCCCCTTACTGACATCGGTTTGTGTCAAGTTTACCAAAAAAACCTGCTGCTGTAACACTCCATTTGAGAGGCAGGGGGGGAAGCATAATAAACTTTTTTTTAATTGCTTCCCTGGCTATAAATTAGCATGCATTGGGCTAAATTTTTTTTCGGTGAACAAAAGCACAATTGACGGCGAGGCTTAGGGAAAGTAGGGAGGGAGCTCTGAGCCCCAAGGCTCCCCTGCGTATTGAACCTGAGCAGGGGGAGGCCTTGTCTGTGCCCAGAAGTTGAAGGGCACTGAGAACTACAACAAAACAATAGGGATTTTTATGTTTCACTGACTGTTTTTGCAGCTGCATCTTTCCCCCTCCTCCTCTTCCCCCCCCCATTATTTCATGTGAGAACCAAGTATGAAAATAGAAGCCGTGGCTTTCCCTCCTGCCACAGCCAATGTGCATAAAACCGAGCCAGAAATCACCAGAGATCTGAGGTTAGTTATAAGTCAGTGTCACGGGTAAAAGCAGAAGTTGTTTTGCGCTTCTACACCCTATTTCGTTCCTGTTATCATGGACGTAAAGACAGGGCTGAAGCCCACCCACTGCATTGCGGGTTCAACGTGATCCTCTTCACATCCCCCAGGCTCCCGACGGCATTTGAGGAGGAGCTGGCAGAACCCACCGAGTTCTGCCTTTGCAGCTCCCCGCTCCGTGCGCGCCTCCCGTTCGGCCCTGAATATCTGATAAACCATCTCTTCCCATGGTAAAGATCACGTAAAGTGATTTTTCTCTGGAGCTGCCTGTGGAAGCCCTTACGCTACTTCTCCTCTGGTGCATCCAGGTACCGACCTGAACAAAGAGCCGACTACAAGTAAGAAATAGGCAGGCATGGACCACAAGCCAGAGAGCAAATGCTGACAGAGAAGTGGCCTAAAGAGTGGGGAAATACTGGTGGAGAGGGGCTGAGAAATGGTTGAGGGATGGGGACGGGGAGGACAGATGCCTGCCTGTCCTCTCATACTCTGCAGCGGAGCCATCCCTTGTTCTCCACTTCCGTAGGCAGAAGGATAGGCAGAAATGGGTTTAATTTGCAGCAAAGGTAAGTGTGAACATCTAACTGTTTGTGAAACAAACCCCCTCCATTTGAAGACTAGTTGCACAATGAGGTAAGTCACTGAAGGAAAGGGATGAGGTTTCTGTAGAGCAGGGTAGGTAAGCAGCGGCTGCGGGGCCTTCGTGAGGGGGATGGACTAGGTGAACCCTGAGGTCTTTTCTGGACATTTTTTTGGTGCCGTAAAATGTACAGAGATGCAGCAAAAAAGTGGGGGAAGAGGAACCTTAGAAAATGAACAAGGGGAGAATAGGGAACTTTCCTACACCTGTATTTTGTCAAGCTGTGCTTGCACCTTAGTTTCCCACCTCAACGCCTACACCAATGGACTGTTACCCTCCTTGAAAAACACATTTTTCTCTCTTTCCTTTGGTGAGGAAGGCCTACAACACTGCTATTTAGAGAGACGAAGAAGTCTCTGTATTTTTGCATGGAGCCTTCCTGACTTGAGTGCTCTTCTTGTCTCAGTGCACCTTATCCCTGTGCCTCAAGGAGCAGACTGTGGTGAGCTGGAAAACCCAGGGCACGGTCCTCTGAACCGGCAGGTACGCCGCCTCATCCACCACGCATTCACCTGCGGAGCTGGTTTGTCTCTTGAGATCCTTTCCCTTACCATTTATGTGTGAAGGGTCCCCTCCCAGTGTGTCAAACCTCCCTCCGACCAGAAATCCCAGTAGATGCTGAAGGAAGGTGTGACTGGGCAGTTGTGACTACCAAGGTGCGTTCCCTAATAGGTACAGATTTCATTTCGCATATCAGCGACGCAACGATAAACCCAGAGCGCCAACTCTTTCATGTTAAGGCACACTCCTCCTACTGCCGTTCAGGTTCTGACAATGTTTATATCCTTTTAAAAAAAATTTCTTTTTTAAATGTGTATCTTATTTTAAAATAAATTTAACCCAGATGCAATACCATTTCCAAGAGGCAAATCATTCTTTTATCATTGTATTATAGAATGGAGCATTTGCAAGAATCATTAAAACTCTCACATTTGAATCAATTTCAGACTAATGTCCTGTTATCCAAGGGTGTTGGTTATTTTTTTGGTATTATTTTGGCTGATTTTTAAATTGATGTGTTCTCTGCTGTTACTATTAGAATTGTATAAAACATCTTGTTTGCAGAACTGTGAAATGCTTTAAAGGCATCAATTGAAATGACAAGGCATTGTCCAAATTGAAATTTATTTCCTCCAAAACAGTGTCCTGAACATCCAGGTGGTAATAAACATTTTGCAACCACGATCAAACTGTGAATTGTATTTGAAATTAAATCTCCGCATTAAAATCTGCATTGCTGAACCTCCCGCTGGCAGCCACCGTTCTTCTGAAAAGTGACATCTTCCCTGGCACGGATGGGGCGGGAGCTCTCACGCAGATATTACCGAATGGTTTCCTATCACTCTTCGGATATCAGGACTTTATAGCAACGTGTACCTAAAAAGTACAAAGGATGCGAGGTGTGTGAGGAATACAGGAGGGGGCCACTTTGAGTTTAGTGTGGATAGGTGTTTTTTGTCCTGACACATGAGGGTGGAAACCGTTTTACAAACCTCTATTAAAGCAGCATATTGCTGATGTCACAAATTATGTCATTTTTCAGCAAGCTGTTAGGTAGCAGCAGGATACTTAGAGGTCCCAATCTGAGTTCACAGCTTGAGGCCTCATCATCTATTGAAGTCAAGGAAATACTCCAGTCCCCTGGCCCTCTGTTTACAAATAATATATCAAGAATCAGGATGCCCACAAATGAACTTTCAGGCACTGAGCTAAAGGAAATATGTTTGTGTGTATATAATTTCATATATATACATACATACTATATATTTGTCTATATGTATGTGTGCTTGCATGCATTTGTGTGTAGTACAACTGAAGTCTGCAGTTTGCCATTAGATTTTCTTTAAATAAGCTTTTTTTATTATTATTATTCTTTGATATACAGAACTGATTCTTCATGACCAATTTCGCACAGAGAACCCCCACCAAAGTTAGAGATATCCGCATAGAAAAGGGGTACAAAGTACTCCCGTTCATTTCTCCTTTTTAAAATAGTGGGATTTTTTTAATATCTAATAATATAATATAATAATATAACAGAGCTCTGGTTTAATAAGATATACATAAGAAGAGATTTGTCTATAATGGAGCTGAGTGGATTGTGCAAAATAAAACAACAGGAACGTCTATACACGTACTCATTAGTACAGCAGAACAGCTTGTTGGAGGCTGTCCTCATCTCCTGGATGAACCGTATTTACATATAGATGTGTATTTCCCCCCACTAGACCGGAATATGCCATCGTGTTCTTCTGACAATGCACGTATACCTGGGAGTCAACAGCCTACGTTAGAAGACATGAAATACATAGTATGGGGCCAGAGGTTGTGAAACAACCCAGGAGAAGGAATTAAATTCAAAGCCAACAGTGCCAAACTCATCAGTGGGTGCTTTTACCCCCCTGTGTGTTAGTCGGAGCCAAAGATGGAGTGTCAAGGCACAGCTTTGAATTCCCGGACTTTTGCCAGTGTGTTAACATCACTCCCCTAACAGAATGAGGGTACTGGCAGGGAGATGGATGAGATGGCCAAACAAGGCATTTTTATCCCCACACTCTCTCCCTAAACAGATTCCAATACTTTGCTACTTACTGACTGACATTGTTGACTGTAAATTCCTCTATTGGAAATCGTAGAATCGTAGAACCATAGAATGGTTTGGGTTGGAAGGGACCTGCAGAGATCATCTAGCTCCAACCCCCCTGCCATGGGCAGGGACACCTTCCACCAGACCAGGTTGCCCAAAGCCCCATCCAGCCCAGCCTTGAACACTGCCAGGGATGGGGCAGCCACAACCTCTCTGGGCAACCTGTGCCAGTGCCTCACCACCCTCACAGTGAAGAACTTCTTCCTTATATCTAATCTAAATCTACCCTCTTTCAGTTTAAAGCCTTTACCCCTCGTCCTAAACGATATTACAGTGTTGGTTTAGCTTCTCCTCTATAGCGTATCCCTGATTTAATTACCACTGCAGCTATCCCCCGCTATCTGCACAATAAATGCTGTTGCTTACAGAAACATGATTACAGGATTAGAATTATTGGGCCCTCGCCCAGACGAACACGGTGACACAGCATAGCACTGGCACCTCTGAAAGCTACACTGACCTCAGGCATCTCTACATCAAAGGCCACGGCCACAATCTGAGCTTCATTAGCTTTCAAGGCTGAAGTTACAGGAGCACTACTTCCTCAGCCACTAATGGGAAACACTCTCCTCCATTTGCTGTTGAGGTGTTAAAAGTTCCTCTTAACATCAGTTACTGAGCTACAGCTTCACTGGTATCCCAGTAAAATAAAAATGACTTGTGGAGTGGGAGCTGAGTTCAAATTGAAAGGCTGCGTGGGACGTCCCTTGCTCCAGCAAAGGGCAGTCACCGGCGCGGGGATGCTTGGGGAGTAAGGACTACAGCGGGAGGTGCACCCCAAATCCCAGACTGGGAGCTATAGGGAAATTCCCACAGCTCCCGAAGGGTTTCGTGTGGTTGTAACCAACTGTTTAATGACTGAGGTATCTGAAGGATGCTCTGGTTTTCATTTGTAGGATGTGATGCAGATGGTTATGCAAACGGGGAGAGCTTGGCAGCTAGCTGCAACTCAGAGCGCGTGCGTGATTGGGTCCGCGCTCACGGTGAGAAATCTGTGAATTGTGGTGGTAACTCCTCTAGCCCCCCAGGTCGATCTGCACCTACAAGGAGGAGGCGTGGGAGGTAACATTTAATCCCACAGAGAGAAAAGCTAGTCAGAGAGAGAACCACAAGGTGGCAAAGCACTAGGTAGGATCAAACTGAATTTTTGCTTCTAGCATACACTTGCTACGTGGAAATGTCTCTGAAATTTCGGTGTACCTCAGCTCCTCTTTACACAGCTGGAACGGTAGTATTTCCTCTCTCTTGTCTATTTAGATGCTGCATTCTGGGACACAGGTCACCTCTTAGCATGTTTGCACAGTCCCAGTGTAGTCATTTGGGTCTTGTAGTCATTACTCTAATTGAATAGTACTATACAAAGGATGAGGCTACATTATCGACTTGCACAAAGAAACCAGCTAAGCGGCCAGGTGGCATGGAAGAAGCCCCAAAGTTTCACAACCCTCTATCCAGAAGGGGGAAAGAAATCCTTGTTCCATGAAAATGCTTGAGAATGGTAGGACATAGTCCACCACGGTGAGCACAGAGAACCAGGAACTGGCTTTCTATGAGAACGAAATGGCTGAAATACATAATTTGTATTAGAAGACCTCAATAAGACTTAAAAAAAAAGAAAAAAGGAAAGTAGAAGAGAGCTAGAGGGTTTACGCTGAAGGGCTTACTTTTCTCTCTTCAGTCCAACTAGCCTTCTCTGGTGCTTTGCCTATGGGATTGTCCTTTCTATTTTTTTTTTTAAGCTGGTGCTGAATAAAGTGGCTTGCCCACGAGCCTCCTGGGCCAGCTGGATAAGGTGGGCTGGTCAGGTGTTGCCGGGGATAAGGCTAAGGAATTACAAGGCTGGCCCCTGGAACTAAGCTGCTCCTTCTCTTCAGGAGGTAGGAGACTTGCCCAGGTCTGGGGAGCTCCTTGCGGCTGGAAGATTTAGTGGGCTCAGATATTAGCGGGATCACATGTCGGCTCCGGAGTTTTCTCCAGCTTGCATGTTTGATAAAGCTCAGAAGCTTGCTTCAGCCGGCAAGTTTAGCTTAATCTCTTGGGTTTGTTCTGCCCTAAGCAGCCTGTTCGTGTTGTCAGAGCTGATTTCAGTTTCCCAAGCTTTAGGCTGGGTTAGGAACTAAGGCAAGATTAGAAACCAGAGTAAGAAGAATTCAGCTGATTTTCAGCTAAGCACCTTTTCACCACAAACAGAGATTTACAAAAAGGCATTGATTTCCTAGGAAGTTGTCACTGGATTTCCTTTTAAATTAAATTACCGTCATTCAAAGAAATAGGAAATTCCTCCTTATGTGTACATTTTTCATGAATTACTGATTCTTTCCAGGCTTTCCCTTTGCCACATGCCCGGGGCAGTGACCCCTGGCTCAGGCACTACAACAGCTCTCTGACCAGCCACGGTTTTAAGTATTGCAGCAGCCACTGCTGTTACAGCAGAAATCCAAGCCCTTCTCTTTGCAAAGTCGGGAAGTATGTGATGTTAATTAGAAGCACTCACTCCCCTTACTGGGTAAGATCAGGGGTGGTGTGTAGGCGTAGGTTGACCCAGGGAGGGTAAAGAGGCACCAGGAGCTGCATCCCTTACTGTCATTTCGCATGACACAGATGCAGCTCTGCAGTCATTGTCATTGTCATTTTCATTTTCATTTTCATTTTCATTTTCATTTTCATTATTTTCTCGTCTGTCTTTCACTTTGGGCCAGGGCAGCGCGTGAAGCGTGGGAGGGTAAGTGGGCACAAGAAAGGATGACAGTAGTACTATGATCCAGGCGAGAGCCTTGCTCTTTAGAGCTGGCATGCTCTTTAGAGGTGATGTACACCAGTCTTTGGTGTGACTTTCCTATTGTCGCTAATGATTATTGCTGTAACGATTCCAAGGTGCTCAAGGCTCTGTGGGAGGGTCTAATCCAAAACCTAGAAAGGTTGACAGGAATTTCGGATTGAGGAGAACCCAGAAAATACAAAGTTTAAAAGATCCCGAAGTGCAGATTTCTGAGACTGTCTTTAAATAAGAACATAAAATGGGGGAAGAAAAGAGCTTCTCTCTTCCTCTGGCTTGCCAGCATGCTTTGACGGAAAACAGGGAGGTGATCTCAGGAACACTCGCCCCAGCCTCCTGTTCATAAGTAGCAGGAAGGCCTGTCAAGCCTGTCAAACCTTGAGCTCCTGGGGTTTACAGACTTCTCTCAGCTACCCCAAGCAAAACCACAATCCCATAAAGAAGCCTTTTCAGTAAAACCTTCTGCCATTTGCCTGAAGCCAACAAATCACTCATTAAAAAAAAAAAAAAAAAAAAATCTATTTCTCGTTTGGAAACATCCCTTCCCCCCGTGCTCGCTCTCTCCTGGTGAAGCCCCGAGCGATGGCCTCGCAGCAGCAGTTTTCTACAGAAACCTGCCACCGCAGGGTACGTCAGAGCCCAAAATCCGCAGTCCGTACACAGACCAAAGTCTCGCTGGTCCAGGCAGAGTCTGGCTTGGTTAAGGACTGCAGAAATGACCACCTGGCTTCAGTCAGAGCTCGAAGGCGGTGTAGGATGGCTTGCATTGACTCCTGTCCTTTGCCTCTCGGTGGACTTTTCTGAGCTACTTGGCTCCGGCTAGCTGCCACGGTGCGCGTCCCACGCTATTTGCTGAGAGGTCTAGAAAAGCCTTCTGGTCTTTGCCCTTCCTTTCATTCCCTACATTGCCTCATCCTTTCCCTGCAAGTTGCTGCGAAAACAAAAGCTCCCAGATCATCGCTGCCGGTCCCAGCCTTTGCCCTCGTGTTACACCCACTGGCGGCCGGTCTCCAAACTCACCTCCCTCCCTGCCCCGCCAGCGCGTCAGCGTGACGGAAAGCTGCGGTGCCGCTGATCCAAGACTCCAGTTGGCCAAGATTCTGGACCCTCTGCAGTTCTCGGGACTGGTGCTAGGTTATGGTGTCTGCTACAGTGATAGAAAAAAAAAATGTAGCCCCAAAAGAAGAGGGCAGATGTGAAGCAGCAGCCGCTTTTGGAGGCATTATTGGATTTCTTTGAATAGAGTTGCAAGGGTGCGTTCTGCCCTGAATTATATGCCCGACCATGGGTTTGTCAGCTATTTTTCAAAGCCATTTTGGGCTTGTCCCAACTGGCATATGTCTTTGGCAATTATCTGACTAGCTATACGTCAAATCATATTGTTTGATTTATAGGTGGCAGATCAGAGGACAAGACACCATCATTTTTTCTTGTACTTGCTGAGTAACAAAATCATACTCAAAGTCCACCGTGGCAGAACCATAGCAACACTGTAATAAATAAAACAGTGATTACTTAATGGGAGCAAAAAGTGGCAACTTCAAGCTGCAATTTATTCAAAATATGGGAGACGCGTTCTGGCAAGAGTTAAGCAGTCATCAATACACGTATCGTAAGGGCAGAAGTATAGCAGGAGCAAAAGTCTGTTGACAACACAGTAAACAACGCTATCACGAAGACGGAAGCAAAACTTAAAACATAGCCTGAAATACCAGTTTTGGAAGCTGGCACTTAACCTGTGCTACAAGCTGAAATCCTTTTTCATTTTACATCTATTTCAACATGGCATGCAAAAATCCACCCATGACTACCTGATTCAATGCTTGAAAAACCCAAACCATGTTTAAGGTCTAGTTTTCCAAGATGTATTCATGTGAGGCAAAGTGGGTTTTTTTCTGCATTTTTAGAAATAGCTGAAGACTATTCAGCAGAGACTGCAATGCTCATACTATGTGAAAAAGGAACAGTACATGGACAATATTAGACTTTTTCTTCTCTAGAGTGCAAAATATGAAAACAAAGCGAAAGGGAGAGAAAAACGATCTGACACACTTCCTTAGACCTAGAGCTACTGACTCCGTAAGCAGGCCCCTTAATAGATGCAAGCACAAATCTGACAGAAAACATAAATCCATCTCCAGTTCCTTACCCAAGTTCCCATGGATCGGGACTTCTCCATGGCAAAGGGACAGAATATATGTGTTTCAAGATAAGATTCATCCACAACCATGGATTTTATCCAGAAGTATTGCATAGCCCTATATATTAAAAAGCAGGTACAACTATTATACTTGTTGATTTTATACATGTACACATATGAAGGAACACGAATGTAACAAGCACAACTGACAAGAATATTTAAGATGCACTGACAAAAAACTGTTGCCTGTCTTGAATCTCTTTTCCCTTATGTTTCATGCTTTTCTTATTAAAGAACAACCATTGTAGTCCAGGATGGATAATGGCCAGCAATCCTATCTCCAAGGGTGCATGTGCTGGATGCCTAATGAAAAGGATACGGGCATGCGCTGACACTTCCAGTGCACTTCCACAGCCCACTCACCTCCTCCGTCTGTGAAGGACAGCAAAATACCCCAGAGCTCACTGCACCGTCTCAGACCCTGCACCAATACAGTCATCTGTATTCAGTAAGGACCAGAGTCCTTGCAAAAAAGTGTGCAAAACTAACCAGTACGACAAACTATCCATTTATCTGCGACCTGAGCAAATAAGATGAGTAGTCACTCAGACGCAATCATGTGGAAGTCTGTGATTTGGATGTTACGTCGCATTTTTTAGCATATCCGGGCTTGAAAAGGTACAGAGAAAAGTTGGAAATGGTTTCATGGTTAAGATAAAATGAGCAAAGTCCTCAAAATTGTATTTCTGAGGAAAAAAAAGCCAGTACTTCGCCTCAGGTTCATGCATGATGTACTAAAACTGAGGGGTGACACAAGTGGATTAGGGGGAGGCAGAACAGATCTCAGGACTGTTCACTTCGTCTAGGAAAGAGTTGACAGGATACACAAAACTGGTGCACGCTTGAGGCAGCCATGTTGGCTCCTGCTCCACTGGAAAGAGAAACGTTTGCCACATGGAAGCAGAAAACATTGGCAGGAAAATAACTTTAATTTCCAAACTTGAAGAGGAGTATTGCAAGCAGAAAAAAAAAAAGGGGGGAGGAGGAGGGGCGTAACATTCACCTGGACTCTCTGATTTCACCTTCAGGCACTGACCCTATGATGGGTACATTTGAAAGTAATTAATTTGTGAAAGACAGCTTAAAGGTAACTTCCGAATGCACGGTAGGGAAAAAGCACGTGCACCCATCACCTGTGGGCTGGGATGAGGATGAGCGAGGACTCCTTGGAGGAAGGCAACGCAGCTCCGCCATACGAGTTACCAGCACAGAGACCTGGCTGACGTTATAGATGCATGTGGCATGCGTATGTAGTTATATACGTACATACTGGGAAAAGGCAGTGGAAGAAGCCCCCGCTGTAACATGCACTCTGCAAACGCTCGTCCTACTACATTTCTCCTCGCTTGAGCCTTGTGTCAGCTTAGGACCAAGGAGAAAGACAAAAAGGCATATTTCTATCTAGCCAGTGCCACAAGAGAGTGACAAAACTTTATGAGACATTTTGTCTCATCTACAGCCTTCCATGCCTTTGTCATTTGCCTCCCGAGCCTAATGGAAACCTGCTTTGGATGGTATGTTCATTGTTACTGGTTCCATTTCCTTGTCTTTTATTTATTTCCCTTGCCTCTCCAGAGCCGTTCGGAGGTCCCATTACTTCCTGCTGACCAGGGAAGGCTAAGAGAACAAATAGTTATAGTGGATTAAAATACACGCGCTATCACAAGAAAAACAGAGGGAAGGGGGCAGGGGACTTGTGTAGCAAAGGGTGGTGGAAGTCGTGGGACAGAGAGCTGCCAGAAATACTGAAGTGGGGTTTTATGTCAAGATTTGTTTTAGACTCGGTCTCTGCGAGGAACAGAGCTTCTGAATTCTTCCCGTGGCGGTACTGCAACTTGAACCTGCATACATTGAATCAGTTCAATGTTTCCTTTGGATTTTAAATAAAAGTTTGTTTGAAAAAATGCAAATGATAGTTCTTGGCAGTGCGGATTCTCCCACCCGTACTGGTGGAGGAGCCAGTCGCTGTTACAGCAGGAAGAGGAGAGCTTGCACACAGCGTGCTTCCCCTCTGCAGCCAAGGCGCTACGTTGACCATCATCTTCAAGGAAGACAACATGTTTGCTAAAACGGTGGACATCATTAGCCCCTCATCTCTAGGGCAAATGAACCCTCTGGTCCGTGCTTGACCCAGGCTACAGCAGATTGTATTTGGAAATTTTCCTTTCTAGCATCTGTTAAAAAATTATTAGCAGGTGCTGAAAACTGTGGCCTCCAACCCAGAGACCTAGAGCCAAAATACCAGAGGGGAAAAAGTCAGTTCTTGACAACCGCCTGACTCCAGGGTTGGACGAGCCAGAGAGACAATCTGCTGCTACAGGAGATGCCAGATCAGAGGAGGAAAGTGGTAGCACCTCATGCAATTAGTCTAATTTTTTTTTTTTTTTTTGAAGCTACAAGTGGCAAGGGCCAATTCCTTGCCTCCCTGAAGTTACAAGCCTGGTGATCCCCTCTGGTGCCATAAAAGAGTTAGACCAGCTTGCGGCTGATCAGAAAAGCTTAGGCTACCTGTGCACTACCCAGGGTAACAACCTGAAGTCATTTAACATTTGCTGTGTAAATGGCACGCTGCTATGTACATATATCCCAGTGAACACAGGAGAATAAATTCTTATGTGCCATGTAATTACACACACACTCATGTAGAAATGAGCTGATATAAAATAAATATGCATATAGCTATGCCTATGCCTATTCCAGCCTCCACTACAGGGTTATTGCGTTGCCAATGTGTTGACATAAAAATGCAGTTTTATGGATTACATCTAAATAGAAATGTGTGAAAAGGGATTTTGTTTTGGCTACAACCCAGTCTCTTAATATAATTATAATTACTATTTTTACTACAACTGCTACTACTACTACCACAGTGAATTGGGAGCCCTCTTGGTTCTACCTATGGTACAAATAGTGAGAACAAACCTGACCTAAAAAACAGGAGAGCTGAAAGAGGGAGAGAGACAATGTGATTTCTCCAAGCTGGTGTAACAGGACAGGAGGTGGATGAGGATTCACCGCTCTTAAATTCCAGTCCTTGCTGTGGCCTGGGCCCTCGTTGCCTCTCTCTGCCACAATTTCATACATGGCTTTCTCAGGGAAGACGAGAAAAAAGAAGTACTTTATTGATGTGGTAAGGAGAGCAGCTTTTGTTATTATTAGGGTGGTTCTGCTCGGCATTTTGCAGCAGAGATGGTGGTAACCATCGGTACAGGTTGTCCTGGGTGGTCAGGGCTGGTGGCCATGGCCGCGGTGGGGAGGAGGTGGCCGCTGCTGGACACTTTCCCAGTGACACCGTGGGCCACCGTGGTGGCAACCACGCAGCAGAGGTACCGGCCTGCTCAGGTCGCAGACGTGATGCCGGACATGTGGAGACAGGACCTGAGCAAGCATCTCTTCTCCCTTTTCTTTTTTCACTTTCCTGGCCTTATTACAGCCGTAGTGTGAGTCGTTGTGCTGTGCTTCAGCCTGAAAATCAGAAATAGGTCCCTCCTGTTCGCTCCTTGACAGTTTGTCGATATAGAAGAGTTTTTTTAAAATCTTTCCCAGGACGAAACAATGCACTTTCAAGTGCCGTTTAGGTGTTTCCCAGATCGCTTGTCATTTCATGCCGGGATCTGCTGGGTGCTTTATGAAAAAGCCTCTAAAAGTGCCACTTTCTTTCTGACGCCAATCTTAAATGAAACAGGCATCCATGCAGCCGGGAAACATCCCCACCACAGCCATCGCTCTATACCAGCCGTGCTTGTTCAGAGGTAGCTATTTTCCGCCAGCTCTGGGACTCAAAAAATGAAATAAAATAAATCCAGAGTCTCCCCCCCCCCCCGAAAGAAACATTTTGAGAGGAAGGGGCAAAAAACACAATGTGAGCCCACCCGGCAAACGGCAGCGGGCTCGTGAGGACTAGGAAAGCTGTTTGCCAGGAGGCCAAATGGTTTGCCTGCAGCTCCAGGAAAAGAGATGTTATTTGGTGCTTGAAATCGTTTAAAGAAAACAAAGGATGACTGCTACGTGCCTGCCCATGATAGTCTGGAGCACTGCGTTGTTGTGGGATATTTATGCCAACCAAATGGCAGCAAAATACCAGCGCGCAGATCAGGGCGAGCTGGTTGTACACAGGCGTGCCTGCGGGACCAGCCTCCGACAGCTCGGCAGGCACTAGCTAATGCGTCGAACCCCACGGAAGGGAGGACGTCGTTCTCATTATCTCCATTTTACAGGTGTTGAAAGGGAGGTTGGGGAGAATCGCCACCAAGGGCGTCTGTCAGCGCCGGGATTAGTGGTTAGGGGTCCCAGCTCTCAGCCCCGTGCATAGACCATGCCTCTTGGAACCGATTTGGGGGAAGATTGTTATTTCTCTGACACAGGAGAGAAAAAAAACACCTTCCAGCTGCCACTAAGGGAATTATTTCTTCCTACCAATGCCATGTTGATTTGTCTTAAGGGCACTGTTAGGATTAGCGGAGTTAGAAATCCATATTGTCAATTAAAATTTAATATTGTCCCAAAGAGACTCAAAAGAAGATAGGCTTTCGCAAGCAAGAATAATCAAGTTTACACAACAGTGATCAGCAACAAGAAGCATCATTGAGGAAGAAGTCCTTTAAATGATCCTGCTCTGCTTTCTGTCCATGTCCGTGTAGCCACGTATATCAAGTAATTTGCACGTGTACAACCAAAAAAAACCCACTTTGGACTACGCTACCCCCAAATACTGCTCTCGTTTCGGACTTTCTCTTTGCAGCCATCCAGCATCAATCCTGCTCTGAATCCCTTTGACGTCAGGAAGAGCGTGAACGTTCTCTACCTCATTACTGCCTTTCAAAGGCAGCCACAACTACAAAAACTAGACCTCGGGGAGGGAAGGGGGTGGGAGGGGAGAAAATCTCTGCACGCACAAGCAGGGCCCCACCTGCCAGTTATCCTCTCTCCTTTGTGCTTTGAAGAAACATCTCACCTCTTACAAGGGAAACAAGTTTGTCGTGGAGGGAGATGTGGTTAGTAATTCTGTCTGTGCTTCCCTCGCCTCCTCTGAGCTGAAAATGCCCTGGGCCCGGCGGTCCCTCCGTGCTACAAAAAGAGAGAGCCAGTCCTGAATCAGACCCACTCCCTGGTATCCCTGGTTCCTCCCAAGTCCCGCATTTCCCAAACTGTCCTTTAAAAATGTAGTGCTGGTGGCTGAAGCGATGGTTAGCCAGCAGCGACTGGACCGTGACAGAAATGTGAGTTTATAACCTGGCAACAGAGGTTTGGCTCTGAAATGTAATAGATCCCGTTACGATCTCTGCGCTCAAGGGCAGACCTGAGGTTTAAATAATCTTTGATTGCAAGATAACATCCTGAGCGTATTTCAGCTTTACTGAAGTTTAGTACGTGAGCCTTCTCAGCTATGGGACATATTCGTCCATCGCCCCGCTTGCTGCTTTAACACCGCCACAGTTAATAACACCTGCTGGAGAGACAGCAGCATCTCTTCGCAAATTAAACCTGCACAGTCTCAGGAGTCAAAAATCTGAATATGTATAGAGCACATAAGTAATCATTAATGCATAGCACGTCCCCTCTGGTCATTTAAATGAATTATTGACACCAGCATCAGCAAGAAACGAACCAGGTGCCACCTCAATGGTTGAGACCCTATAGGTAAGTGTAAATTATCAGAGTGCTTCAAAATTTCGAAACCCTCCAAAAACAAACGAGTAATCACGCAGCGTTGGTTGTAAAGACGTGCTTGCACATACGTGTCTGTGTATGTGCATGTGCACGTATGCACCCCTTAATTTTTGCACACCGGAATGTTGTGACCTTAATCGTTTGTTTTAAATGGTGGGTGAAGGATCCCTATAGCATCTATGTATGTATATCCAAGTTCCACACTTGCTGCGCCAATTCTTATCGCCACATAGTCTACAAATTGCTTCTGGAAAAGTGTAATCCTGGTTTTACCTCTGTATTTTAAAAATCATTTCCCCATGTATTATCTCTTTGCAGCTTTATACATTTACGCTTTTACTCTCCAAATGCCTTGACTAGAATGCTATATCCCTGAACAGAAATATATTCCCCCCTGCTATTTTTCTGCAGGAGCCTGGTTCATTCAGAAACAAGGAAGAAAATACGAATGATTATTTTTAAATTCCCCGACGTGCAGAGCTCAGACAAGCCACAGATGCAAATGGGGAAAGCAAATCTAGTGCTGGCATTAGGAAATGGCTGGGTTCACTGCGCTTGTAAGCAAGCGCCTTTATTTAGGCATGGTTGTAAGCTGCCATTTTGACATAATCTCTGGTTTTCTGGACCGGGTATGCTGAAGCTGGCATGACAGATCTACCGTACCCCCCCGTAACACCCAGCCATCAAACAAGCACCCTCTGCCAGCGCTGATCTACGCTCACCGCCCGAGCCTGCAGCCTGCCCATCCATGTCACCGGCAGCCCACGTACCCGTCCCTTTTTTGTCACCGGGGAGCACCAGGACCCCAGCAAACGATACCGCTGCCCTCCACAAGCCGGGAACTCGGTGTCGGCATGGGAGATCCCGAGCTGGAAGGTGTCGCGCCGTGTCGGAGCGCGGGCACTGCAAGGGTAGAGGTGGGGGTCTTTTTCTCGGGAGGTGAAGGTGACCCTCCTCGAAGGAGCAGGCAGAAGGCAGTATATAGAAGGTGTACGTCCCCCTCCCCTGGGGACGTCACAGGGGCTGCGTGGGGACCAGCACGGGCTCTCTGCACATTCGTGGCCTTTCAGCATTACCCTTTCCAGCCCTATCTCTGCCCAGCCAGAGGATGGGACACGTGTTCCTCGCCCACCCGTGTCCTTGCTGCCTTGTCGAACCCACGGGGCCTTTGGGGAGAGGGGAAGCTGCAAGTGATGCTTCTGGCAGGGCAGCAGGAAGGAGGCCTGACCTGGGCAGGACAGCATGATTTGGCCCCATTTTTTCTGAAGCTCAGAGCAATTTTTTTTAAATGAAATGTTCCACCCACCCACACACACCCCTTTAGTTTGATTTAGATCCAATAAATGGGCATTGTAAAATTCTGAGTTCCTCAACAGATGGGCAGCTGAGAAAGGGAGGGAGCAATGCCTTGACTCCTAGGAAACTTGGGACTCTGCTTCTGCAGTGGCAAAGTAATAAAAATGAAGCAAACCCTACAAAACAGGCCATTCATACAAAGCCACATCTGCCATTAAAGGGGACCTTGCTGTCACCCTGCGCCCTGGGCTCTGCACGGTGATAAGGGCTTGGTTGTGTCCTTGGAGAGCCCAAGGGAGAATGCGGTTGAATGTTAGCAGCATCACCTTCCTTCCAAGGTTGGGTTTTCTTTTCCCTATATCCTGGAAAAATCCCTGTGGATTTTACTCTCCTAATGAGCATGATCTGAGGGTATTTGGATGAGATGGGTGTCCGTGTGGAGGGGAGGGTTGGGAGCCAGCCGCATGTTTATGCACACGTGTTATCAGTGTGTAGCGGGTTTTTAGTTGCAATTGCAGAAATGGTCTTTCTTTGGGGAGGACACAAAGCAGAACTGGAGCAGCCAAGAGGCAGATAAACTCGCTCTTTATGGTGGCTTACAAAACAACGAGAGGATATAAAATGCTCCAAAATCCTTATTAGCTCGCCAGCTCATGAACGTCTTGGGGAACTGGGGCTATTCACCTCCCTGCTTCGCTACCCCACTGGAAGAGCTCTGTGCCCATATTGTGTGTATATTTGGGTTTAAGATCTTCCCATTCCCCCTGCTTTCTCCTTAAGAGCAGCTTGGCACAGGATGGCACGCACCCAGCCTAAAGCTTCACCTCCAAGCACTGCCTGGCAGGCTCGTACCCCTGGGAAGGTCCCGGGTGCCACCTGCAAGCGTCAAACCCCACAGGTACGCTCCCAGCGATCGGGGCAGGTTAAGCTCAGTCCTGGGTTCTATTTCTCTAACCCCGGCAGGACGCGCAGAACGGCAAACTGGCAGCTGGCACATGAACACTGCCAACTAGAGAATAGAAACCTAAGTTCTGATGAAGTAAATGGTAGGGGGGGAAGATGTTGGTAAAATCCTAGGCAGATTGCCCTGAGCCCTTGGTCGGGTGATGGCACAGCATAAAACAATCCGAGGTTCACAGGGACTGCATGATGAACCGTTTCAAGGGAGACTTTCTTTCTGTGCTAGAGGAGAAGGGAAAAAAAAGATGCAAGGGCTGTCCCCGACCGTTAGGCACTCTTGGGGACGGCTGTCGAAGCCAGCGGCTGCCCTGGCTCGCCACCAGCAAACTTGGAATCTGAAAAGCTGCTCTGGGCCGAGCCTGCCTCCCTGCCCTGCAAGAAATGAGAACATAAAAGCCTAAAGGAAGCCCCCTGCGAGGGGATCTGAGCTGGGGTAGGGTCGAGGCAGCAAGCCCCTAGCCCTGGCCTGCCCTGGCCCTCAGCGAGCCGGGGCTGGGACCGAGGTTGCGCCTAAGCCTGGGTTGGTTTGTGTTTGGTTATGGTTTTAAAAGAGAAGTTTTCTGTCACCGTGGAGAGCCTACATTTTTGTGGGATTGAAATATTCCTGAATTAGGTGTTATCTCTTAGCGGAATGAAAAGAGGGCTTTTATTTCATTTTACTTCGCCTGTTTAATTTACTCCTGTTCGTGTTTAATAACCGGGTAGGGGAATGTTAAACAGCTGCTGTAAAACATTTGGTAACATGGCCCCAACTTTCAAACACTACCTGCCATCCGGGTTGGTGATGGTGGGGGTCCGGGGAGCCCCTTTCAGATTTGGGAGAGGGAAGACCTGACTGCATTGGTCATTGTCCCATCTGCCAGGGGAGGCAGCTTTCCTCCTCCTTATTAAAGATGAAAGGGTCGGCTGCCAGAGGGTGCAGCCCCCAATAAATGTCTATTAACTCCCTGCCAGCGATTAATAGCCCCAGTTTCAGAGGTTGACGGGTCGCTAGTCCGAGGGGGCACGCCAGGGGTGGGTTGCGGGCAGGGACAGGCAGGAGAAGCAGGAACAGGCAGGATGGGCAGGGAGGGCAGGAGGGACAAGCAGGGGTGGGCAAGAAGAGTCGTGGCCGGGCAGGAGGGGTCGTGGGGCAGCGGGGGCCGCAGCCGGTGGGTGCTGAGCCCCCCTACCCCAGCCCCGGGGCCTCGGCAGTGCTCCCCCACCTCCCCCAAACGGGGTTTGAGCTGGAAAACACGTCTGGGCTGGGAAATTTGCTCCCGGCTCCGTAAAACCCCACGGGGGGTTGCTGGTCCCGCTGCCCACATCCACTCCTCGGGGCCGCGCACCCCGGGAGCGCGCCCCAGGGCGGCCGGCCGGCAAATTTAGGCTCTGGGTTGGAGGGAGGGCCGGGTGCCGTGGGCTCCTTCTTTCTTTCTCCCGTCACTCGCGAGCAATTCGTGTCACCCGAGGGGATCCGACGTGCCGACTCCCCCGGCTTGCACCCAGCACCCCCCGGCTGTCCAAAACCCAGGGCTACCCCACCATTTCCATCCCCACGCTCTAAAAACAGCACCCCAGCACCTGCGTGGGCCATCCCCCGTGGAAGAAGCTTCCCCGGGGAGGGGGGGGGGGGGTTGCAGGAGCAGCCCAGACTTGGCCGCCCAGCCTAAGCAGGGGACTGGACAACAAAGTTACTCCTCCCGCAAAAAAAAAATTCCTTTTTCTTTTTAACGTTTGGGCTCTGCTCGTTTTCTCCTGCCCGGCCAGCAAAGAGCTGCTGAGCTGGAAGCGCTCTCTCTCCGCCCCCGCGCAACCTCCGCCCCCGCGCAACCTCCGCGGCCGCGCAGCCCCGCTCGCCGCCTCCCCGGTGCGACCGCGGGAAAATTCCCCTTTACCGCAACTTCGGGGCCAAAACCCGTCCCGCTCGGCTTCCCAAGCGGGTGTTTTCCATCGGGAGAGATGGGGTACGTTCGATATACTCGCTTAAGCGCTTTTATAATTAAACATACGTAGCAATTAAAACCACGCCGCGTCCCGGCTGCTCCGCGCAAGTAAAGCACCTCTCCCCCCCCTCCGAGTCCCAGCTGATATTTTTTTTTTTTTCCCCACTATTTCTGTAAATTTGGGAACCTACTGAAACCCCCGCCCCGGCTCCCCCCACCCCGGCGTGTTTTATCACCCGTGTCCGCGCAGCCTCGCAGCCCCCCCAGCAGCTATACCGTGCCTGGTTCGGGGGGGGGCAGTGGACGAACCGTCCCCCCCCGCTTCGTCTCTTGCAGCCGTGGGGCTCCGTGTCGCGGGGCCGAGGGACCCCCACCGCCCCCCGACGAGGTACCCGACGGCACGGTGAGGGGCTGCTCCGCCACGGGTGACATCTGCACCTGCCCGGCCCCGGCCCTGACGAGGATGGAAATTAAGGATCGGGCCCCCGCCCCGGGCCGGGGGGAACCGACCCGGACACGCACCGGGGGAGGGGGGGGGTTCGTCCCGGTGGGTTTCCGTGGGGAAGGACCGGGCGGGCAGTGGGGCGGAGGGGTGGGGGAGCCCCTCTGCAGGTGAATTAGCCGAAACGTGGGCAGCGCCTGAGGAGCACGAGTGGGGGTGTCTCCAGGGCCGACACACGGTACTCCCCCCCATATAGGGCTGTATACAGCCCTACTCGCCCCCCCCACCTCGGCTTTGGGTTTTTCCCGTGGGTTCCCTCCCCGGTGCCCACCCGCGACCACCGGGCTCCCGGCAGCCCTTTTGGGGGGGGGTCCCTGCCCCTCACCGCGCCGTCGGGCCGGGCAAAGAGCCCTGCCTGGGTGCGCAGCGATGCGGCCGCGGTGGGAGAAAGGGGCTGGGGCCGTCGCCTGGGGGCAGCCGTGGGGCGCCCCACGCGTGGAGCCGCCGCTCCTTGGGGGGCCGCGCTGGCCGCGGGGAGGCCAGCTTAGTGGTGGGAGTGGGGGGGGCTTGTCATTCCTTTCCCACCCCACCCGGCAGTTCGCGTTCCCCCCACGTCCGAGGCGGTGTCTCTCTGCTCCCTCCCCATTCCTTCCCTGCCCCGACAGCCCCGAAACGAAAACCTCCTTGTGCTGCGGCCCCCCCCCCCCCAGCCCCGCTGGTGTGTGTGTGTGTGTATATGTGCCCCCCCCCCCCCCAACACACCCACGCCCTGCCCGGCTGCGGGCAGCCCACTCGCAGCTGCAGCCCTTATTTCATGCCCTTCAAGCCACCGAGCCGCGCTTCCTTTTGTCCTGGCTGCGGATGACCCATTTCCTCCCTTTCCCCCTTCCCCTTCCCTTTTCCAACCCCCCCCCCCCTCCCCAACCTCGGCCCCCTCCCACCCTCCTCCCGGCCGCACGCCCCGGGAGCCGCCGCCACCCCGCAGCGGGGCCGGGGGGGGGACACGGACACACGGGGAACCGGCGCCTCGTCCGCGCCGTGTTTGTTTTCCTTTCTCCCCCCCCCCCCCCCGAACGCTAGATTAAGACGTGAAGATTACACTTTTATTGTGGCGGCCGAATAATACCACGAGTCAACACACACAGCAAACAAAAGTGCTTGTAGTACATGGCCAACCCCGCTGGGAACCGGGCTGCGGGCTGCTGCAAAAATCAAGCTCTTCAGTGCTAATTACAAATAAATGATGATGTGCTCACTAAGTAATTGATTTAATGAAGTTCCTATGAAACTATTAAAACCGGGTAGAGGTCAGGCTGGAGACGCCCCAGAGCGCCCATTGTGGGATGTTTAACTCCGCCAATCTCCTCGGAAAGACATCGGGGCTAATAGGTGAAGTCACAGCTGGTTCGGGCTGACTTTTTGCAGCACCGGCCCTGGCCTCCCCAAACTCGCCCAGCGGCCCGCACCGCAAGTTTGGGGAGGCGAGTCCCCCTGGCACACCCCCCCTGCCCACTGCTCCCATCCCATCCCTTCCAGCATCTCCTCTCCGGGGGGATGGGGGTGGTGGGTGGGGGGGGTGAGGGTGGTGGGTGGCTGCCCGGCCCCTTCCCACTCACCTCGCACCCCCCCCCCCCCCGCTTCCAAGCCCGCAACCCCCTTCCCTCTCCGGGCGCCCATCCCCGTCCCGTCGGGGCTGCGCTGGGTACTCACTCGCTCGGCCCGGCCGCCTCGCCTTGCACCTCAACCAGGCGCCTCCGCGGCTTCTCCCCAGCCTAATTAGAGAGGGGGGAAGTGGAGCTCTGAACTTGTGTCTACCACTCCAGGGCGGCTGTAATTCCACCCCCCCCCCTCCTTCCAACCCGGCCCCGACCTCCCCCCCCCCCCCGCACACTCACACACACACGCACACACACGCACACACACACACACACTTCTTGAAGAAACTTAAGCTAGGATGCCAGGTAGGGTGCTTGGGAGATTTTGGCAAGGTGCCTGGAAGGGGATGTGTGCCCATTTTTTCCTTGAAGGGTTTTCTTGTTTGAAAGGCCATTTGGAGCGCTTTAGACGGGCTCGCCGTGTGAAAGGAGGAGGAGGAGGAGGAGGAGAGGGGGAACACAGACATTTAAAAAAAAAAAAAAAAAAAAAAAAGACCAAAATCCGGCTATTGGATTTCCCAGCCCCACGTTCGGCTCTCCCCCCCCCCCACCCCCGGGCAGGGCAGAGCGGAGATGCCCCCTCCCCCCTTTTCGGTGGGCCCCTAACCCTAACGCTTTGAGGGCACCGGGTCCCCGCTGAGCCCCGGGGGGGGGGGAGAGAGTGCATCCCACCCCCCCTCCACCTGCCACAGGACCCCTCTGCACCCCCTTTGCTTTTAACTCCCGGTGCCCTGAGCGCCTTGCAAAGGAGTCGGGGAGAAAAGCGGAGCCCCCCCCCCCCAATTTGCGCCCCCGCTGTTGGCATTTGCTGAGCGCCGAGGCGATGCCCCCCCCCTCGGGCAAAGCCCCTCTCGGCCTCCAGCGCTTTTCTAGGGGGGGGGGGGTGCCCCGACGGCCGGGGCAAGTGGGGAGGGGGGCACAGGGCTGGGACCCGGGAACGGTTTTGCTTTTGGAGGCGGGGGGGCCAAAAGCAAGCGGCAGCGGCTGCCTGCATGCGGCCGGGGGACAGCCGGGAAGGTGCACAGGCAGACACGCGTGGGGAGGCCGCGGGACCCAACGGCTCCCTCCTGTTCGCTTGCGGGATTTTGGGGGAAGGCTGTGTGGTTTTTTCTTTTTTCCTTTTTTTTTTTTTTTTTTTTTTTTGCTGGAAAACGATTAATTTGAAACAAATGAAGCTCGCCCGCCTCTTGTTTGCCAAACAGGCTGTTGGCAATGTGCAAACAGGCTTTCACCCCGGCGCGGTGCCCCCGCTCCGCTCCCTGCCGCCCGGCTCCAGCCCTGGCCGCCCACCCTCCTCCTCCTCCTCCTCCTCCTCCTCCTCCTGCTGCCCCTGCCCCTGCCCCTGCCCCGCCGTCCCCTCCTGGCCCTACAATACCGCTTGATGACTATCTCCCCGTTGCCCTTAATGCACGATCCGGGTTTCTCTTCAGCCTCGAAATAAGAAGTGACACATGCACCACTAAACCAACGTGTGGGGAAAGCTCCCGGTTGAGAGGGGCTATTGACGGGAGCGCCGCAAAGAGACAAAGCTGGGGGCTAGTGGAATCAGATGCAGCCCTTAATTAACACCATCTTAAATAGTCCAACAGGCACTGAAGACAAAGTTGAAGAAAGACTTTAAGGCTGAGTGCCCCTCGACAAGCTCTTTTTTTTTTTTCCCTCGTGTCATTCAATATTTAATGCACTGTGCTTGTAATGCTACTACTGGTGCTCCTTTCTCAGCAAGTACATTATTTTTTCACGGTGCCCATGGCCAGGGAAAACCCTTTAGGCAAAGAAAATCAAAATGTTTGTTGTTTTGGATGACTTATAACTCTTGTTTAACACAAGCACTTTCAAGAAAGTATAACAGGCGCAGCCTCTAAAGCAAACAACGAAATCCTTGTGACAGAGTCGGACACAAAAAGCACATTGTGTTATGGACTATCCCTTTTCTCTCCTGCTAGATGGGTGCCTGTCTGAGGCTGAACACCACGATGCCATTTTACTTTTGAACTATTGTTTTTGAGTTATGCCATGTGGTCAAAAGGAGAAGAAGGGAGGTTGTTTCCAAGCTCATAAGACAAACGAGTTGCCTTTCATTGAACTACCCCAGAGCTCCTTTAAAACGAGGTTTAAATGTCACCTCCATGTTTTTAATGGACACAGGGCTTCAGGGGCGACCCTTCAAAGCGCCTTCGTAATAAACGACCCTTATTAAATATGTCTCTGCCTGGGAAAATCACTTGGCAGAGGAGAAAAAAAGGGGGAAGCGGGGGGGGGGGGGGGGGAGGAGGAGAGACACGGCTCTGCCGGAGGACCACCTCCCCCCCCCAGCTCCCACCGGGACCGGGACCGGGACGGAGCGGAGGAGCGGTCGGTCCCACTCCGGCTGCCTGCCCGGGGCGGGGGGCGAGAGCTTCGGGGGGGGGCACTTCGGGGGGTATATACACCCGCCTCTCCCCCCGCCTCGTCCCAAACCCCTTTTTCTCCCTCTGCCCCCCCCCCCAAAAAAAATAAGAGGCTGAGTGAAAGGTTGGGGTGTTTTCCTCCTGACTTCTTTTTGTCCTTAGGAGAGCGGCGTCTGCGAGTCTGAGCTGGGAAGTTACTGATTTGCAGGCTGCATGTTAAGGCAGCCCATGTAAGTAATTTCTGCGGGCATCCCGGCAAAGGAGAACAAATCGTTGACAAAGGCGAGCCCTTTCAATTCAGCAGCGTCGTTAGGGAAACCAAAAAGTATTCTTCCTATAATAAGTTCCACTTCAAAGGATTTCTCATTCAACGGTGACTGCTTCGCACTTTTATTAAGTCCGGGCTTTTTCACTTGGCGGAATCATCTGTTTGGTTATTTTTCATCGTGTTTATTTTTCACCATTCACACAGTACTTGTATTAAATAAACAAAGAACAATCGCTCTGCAAATAAAAGTGCTTAGGTGGGGGGGGGGGAAGAGGGGGGCAGAGGAGGAGGAGGAGAAGAGCTGGAGATGGAGCTTCTTCCCCGCTTATTTGTTTGTTTGTTTATCTACTGAAGTTGGGGGGGGTCCTAATAAAGGGGAGGGAAGGGGGGGGGGGGTGGGAGAGAGGCCAAAAAAATATGAGACGTTCTGATGAAGTGAAAATTGACTGCGCTAACACGGCATGAAACTAAAGGTCAATGCAACTGTATCTTAATAGAGTGTCTCGAATCGAGGTGGACTATTTTAAATGCAGCTTGCTTTTGCTGCGCTCATTGCCATAGCAATCCTAACGCTCCATGTTGATGTACCATAAAAGCAGTAGTTTGAATTTCAAAGAACCTGCCTTTGAACTTCTCCCTGCCTGATTAGGCACTTGCGTGGTGTGTGTGTGAATGCGGGAGCGTGGTTGTGTGTGCCGGCGGTACGCGGGATGCGGGGGGGGGGGGGGGGGGGAGCGGGGGCAGCCCCCCGCCGGGGTTTGGGTGTCCGAGCCGGGGGGAGCGTGTGTGTCCGTGTGCCAGCGTGTCCGTGTGGGTGGGTGTGCCAGCACACTCTCTGACCCCTCTTGGTCTACTCTACCTGGGAATATTTTATTTTGGGGGGGGGGGGCTGACGGTCCATCCTTCCCAGCGCTTTCCAACTCCCAGGCGACATCTCCAGCAGCACGAAACACACGGGGAAAAAACCCTGAAAATCCTTGGTTCTCCCCCACCACACTAGACACACACACCCCCCCCACCGAAAAGCAAAGCAGCAGCCTGCCCCGGGTGGACCCCCCCTCCCCTTACACCCCACCCATGGGGGGGTGCGTGGGGGTTTTTTTGGGGGGGGGGGCAGCCCCGCGGCTCTCCACCGAGAGCTTATCCATCCCCGAGAGCTCTCCCGCTTATCCATCCATCCCCTCCGCCCCCCCCCCCAATGCCATTTCCCACACTCCCGAAATTTCTGAGCCCCTTCAAACTTCGCTACCGCCGACTCTCGCCTTTAAGGGGCCGAGGGCCAGCAATAGTGTGTGGCGAGATGTCTCCCAGCCCCGACTACAAAGGTAGATGATTTAAACAGTGTTTGCTAGGACCACGTTTCGCCTAGGAAAAGATGAAGTCTTTGATGATGGCCAACTCGGTGTCAATAAGTGGCTTTCTTTGAGCCATATTCAGATGGGAACGTCTTGCTTGCCAATTGCCATAGAAATCTTAACACACCATGAAGATTGTCCAAGCGCCAAGCCTTCCGTTCTGGGCTAAATTACTTTGAAGTGGGGCAGGACGTGCACTGGTCAATGTTAACTCTATAGGGCGGGCAGGGAACACTAGGAGAGGGAGGTTGGGGGGGGGGGGAAGCAGAAAATAAGAAGGGGAAACTTGTTTTAGACACTCTATACAAGGTTCTGCTCATTGTCAGATATCTTTTATCTTTTATATTTCCCATGAATGATTCATGTCTCGGTGGCTTTGTGTCGCCCTCCTTTTCACAAGAAACTTCATTAGGGAGCTATAAGTTTTCCCATTGATTGGAGCCCTCATTTATGAGTGTTTTTCTGCTTCGTATGTTGGTTATTGTCATTCTGCTTGAAACAACTCTTTGCAACCTGTTTCACCTTTACCACATTTAACAAAACTGACTTAAAAAACACTCTAACCTTTTGGTGAAACTGTTCTTGACATTTTGACCAGTCATTTTCGAGGACTGGTAAATTACGGAGGGGGGGGGGGGGATCATCCTGGGCTAGTTGTATTTTTTTTATTATTTTATTTAAAAAAAAAAAAAATTAAAAGGAAATAATCCTGGAGGATGCTGACACACGACTCTGCCTGGAATTTTTCCCAACAGCGGGTTTCACTCAGTTTTCCTCTCTCGAAACGAGAAGCGTGTGTCCTCACTCAGCTCCTGAAAACTTTTTTTTTTTTTTTTCCTCCTCCTTCATTCCAATGATCTCCTGGCGTTATTTCTCGCCTGACCTGACTCTGTGTTTCGGAATAATCTTCTGGCATACGGTTTGCCACCATGTCTTCTGGTGAAGGGTAGTGCTATTTAACTCACTAGTATCTGCAAGGGGAGACTGCCAGGAAAAACATTTCTTTTTCCCCAGCAGAAATATTAACATTTTAATTGATTCGACTCGATACTTTGATTAGCTATCCTTGAGAGAGGTGAAGAATACCGTGTGTATAAACGCCTGACTTTTGCCTGTGTCCTGTCTGTCTACGTGTCTGTCTGTCTGTCTATGCACGTATCTGTCTGTCTGTCCCTCTCTTTCCCCTCTGCACGGAAAGCCAGCAGCACAGCACCCAACTGCTCCATCCTGAGGAGGCAACCCCCCCCCCCAAATCCTGCCTTCCCCCCCACACCCCCCCATTAGCCCGGCTGACTTCCAGGGGCAAACACCCACGGGAGCAAAGCCCACAGCCACGGGGGGGAGGCGGGGGTGGCTGGGGCCGGAGCATCCTCCCTCCGCGGGGTTGCAAGCCGAAACGTAAATCCGAAGGAGAACCGGTTTTACTCACAGGTTTCGCTGGGAAAAGCCGGGGTATCTCAGCCTCCCCCAAAATCTCCCGGTGCTGCTCCTGTGAGGCTGTGGCTGGATTTGACTCTACCTACTGACCCTTTTTTTTGGGGGGGGGGGGGGTTTGGTCTGTCTCTGCCCCTCGTCTGTCAGTAAGGCACATGCAATACGTAGAAAGAATATTTTTATTCATTTGCATGATAATAATTTTTTTTTCCTTTTTATGGGGTTTACAGAGATGAAAAAATTTAAATTAGCATTATTTTATTTAGGAGGTATCATGTGTCATAAAATTGATGGGCAAGTGTGTGACCCTACGTGTAGCAAGTACATAAAAATAGTGATATATCCCCCCGAGCCATAGTTTATAAACCCTGCCATGTAGTAATGTATAGTGCAATCTGTTGTTGAAAAAATGCATAAATTAAAAAGTTCGTTTATAAATCAGCACCAAAATATCTCTAATAAGATTACATTCCATAAATTATTCTTTAAAAAGTCCATACCTTACTTTATTATTTTCTATTTATTCAAATGGGCTTTGAAAAACGAATAAAAAGCAAATCGAATGAACTTTAAAAAATTATTTTCTATTCAAGTTTTCTGTTTGTTTTTAAAGTAACGCCTGCTTCTTTAGATCCAACACAACGATATGAAGACAACGTTTAAAGGCTTCCAGAGTGACAGCACCATGCACTGTACTAATAATATAATATCTCTATGAACTATATATATATATATATATATCAGCACCAACACACCGCACGGAGGACATGCAGGAAGAGTCTGTTTCACATTACATCGTTCATTCAAGTAAGCCGAAAAATATATGATTTTTTTTTTTTTTTGTACAAACCACAGCATCATAAACAACAATCTATCACCAAAATTAATAAGAGAATTCTTTGGTGTGCTCTGTACTCTTCCAGGATTTAAAAAAAAAAAAAAAAAAAAAGAAAGAAAGAAGGGTGATGTCAGAAAATAAATTAATTCGACTGTACAAAATAATCGCGTTCACATACACGTTATTAACAATGACAAGACGACATCCACCATTCACGGCACACAAAACACGTTTCCACAAGCCCTGGGGGAGGGGAGGGAGGCTGCTGCTTCTCCTCTCGGGGTCTCTGAGGAGGAATTAGTGCTCTTTAGTTTATTTGCACCCCACTCCTGACGGATGGGCCATGGGCCGGGGTGTTCCCCCCCTCCCCATCTTGTCCCACAGCCCCTCCGGTCCCTGGGGGGGGGACGTTGGGGGGAGCTGCGGGTGGGTGGGTGGGCACCCTGACCCCCCACCCCAGCCCCCGTTTCTTTCCCAGGAGCTCTGGTCCCCTCCTCCCAGGTGACTCTGCCCGGGCACCGCAGGGAGATGGTGAAAAGCAAGAGTGCGCGCAGGCACCGACTCGGCTGGAGAGAGGAAATAAACCTAAAAATATATATATATATATGTATATAAAATAATAATAAAAAAATAATCCCCCCAGCCCCACGCCCCCCTCCCCTCCGGTGCTCGCCAGGCCCGGGGGGCTGCTCCCCCTCCCAACCACGAACTGACCACACGCAGGGCTGGAGGGAGCAAGAGGCGAAGTCTTCCTCTGCGAGACGAACTTTAAAAAAATAATAATAATAATAACCAGAGTCATAATAACACCAACCCCGAGAAAAGGGAAAACCGCTGTCAGGTTTTGTGTGGGGTTTTTTTGGGGGGGAAAAACCAAAATGTATCACAGTATCGCAGCTGTCAAATAGCAGCGGGTTTCTTTTATTCTCCAGCTACGTTTTGGGAGCCATACGCTTACAAACCGTGGAGGAGCGGTGAGGGAGTGCTGCATCTTTTGTCTTCCCTTCCCTAAATCGTCTTCACGTGGTTACGGCTAAGGGAGAAGGAAAGAAGGCCGGAGAGATAACGCCGGGTGCGGGTGGCACCCCACGACTCGGGAGAGAAACCAACAATCACAAAGGAGCTGAACTGCAAGAGGGGAGGGAAAAAAACCGCGTTTATTTCATTTTTATTTTAAGGGATGCATAACCTGCCCTCGACTGGCCGGAGCTTCAAGCAGGTGCTGCTTTACAGTCAGGAGGCCGCTGCAAGCCCAGGGCTTTACCCAGGCTGAAAAGGAGGTGCTGGGGTGGCAGCTAAAAGTATTGAAGAGCCACTGCAGGGAACAGCAGGGCTCTGCCAGCTCGCAGCTTTCCCCCAGCTCGCTCTCTTGTCCGGAGCGGTACGGCATGGGCAGGGTGGGAGCTGGGGCAAAAGTCCTCTGCGGCCCGGGCATCTCCCTTGGCACCGTCTCCCTCTGCAAAGCGTGCGGCTCGGGTGGCTGAGATGGCCCAGCGTGGTGTTAGTGATGCTTTTTTTTCTTACCAAAAGGATAAAAGGGGAGGGAGGGGGGGGGGGGGGGGGAGGAAAAAAAAAAAAAGGAAAAAAAAAAAAAAAAGGTCCGAGTCTCTTTAATTAAATTAGTTACCGTACAAACACCATAGGGTTTCGTACACGGAATAAATAGCGCGAGTCAAACCTGATGGCACTTCCACGCCAGCCCTCCGTGCCGGGCGGCTGCCGCCGCGGCAGCCTGGGCCAGCGGGGGGGGGGGGGGGCCGGGGCCGCCGGCGGCTCGGCTCGGCTCGGCACGGCTCGTCCCGGCTCGGCTCGGCACGGCTCGTCCCGGCCCTAGGGAGCTGTTCTGCCCGCCGAGGTCCTGTGGGGCTCGTCCCCCCCCTCGGAGGCCGGGGAGGCGTCGCGGCTGGAGGGGCTGCGGGGCCGCCGGGGAGCCCCCCCGGCCTGGCAGACGTACCACTCGCTGAGGTTGGTGACCGGCGGGGAGAGAGCGGCGGCGGCCCCACGGCCGCGGGTGGGCTCGGCGGCCGGCTCGGCCTCGGGGGGCAGCGGGCCGTCGGGGGGCCCCGCCGCCGGGTAGACCTGAGAGCCCGGCGGCGGGGAGGGCGGCGGGGACTTGCAGTGGATCTTCATGTGTTTGCGCAGGGAGCTGGGGTGGGTGTAGGATTTGTCGCAGCCGCGGATCTTGCAGTAGTAGGGCTTGTCGGAGGTGTGGACGTGGGAGTGCTTCTTGCGGTCGCTGCTGTTGGCGAACTTCCTCTCGCAGCCGTCGAACTCGCACTTGAAGGGCTTCTCCCCTGCCGGGACACAGCAACCGCACCGTTACCGCCGGGCGGGGGGCACGGCCCTGCCCGCAACCTGCCCGCAACCTGCCCGCAACCCGCAACCTGCCCGCAACCTGCCCGCAACCCGCAACCTGCCCGCAACCTGGCCCGGCCCTTCCCCAGCGAGCGCGGCCAAGCCTTCCCTCCTCCTCCTCCTCTCCCTTTTTCCTCCCCCCCCCTCGCGACAGTCGTGACATGCCCCAGGCTTCCGATTTCCCCCTCCCCGCCCCGTGTTTTGCAAACTCTGCGATGTCGCTGGCGGCGGCAGGGCCCTGCCTTGTTTGCCCTCTGCGGCGTTCCCCCTCGCACACGAGAAACCTTCATTACCGCTCTTAATGACCGAGGCCGAACAAAAAAACCTCTCAATGCCTTCGCCCGCGAGGGGCTGGCGTTTGCCGGCAGCCTGGCTCGCCTGGCACATCTCCTGCCTAATCCTTTCCCAATGGGGCACTACGCTGGGGGAATAATTAGTTTGGGGGAAAAGAAAAGGGAACACCTGTTTGAGCATCCCGAGGGAAAGAGGGAGCACCCAGTAGCCCGTACTGGGAACCTGCAGGCTGGGGGGGACGACACACGACACGCACCAGTCCCGACACTGGTGATGACAGCGGTGGGCTGTCGGTACCGCAGCTGGTTACCTCCGGCTAATTTGGGTCTAAAAAAAAAAAAAATCTCCGGCCGATTTATTTTAAGAGCTTTACACATTGCTTAACAGTTAAAAAGGGGTTGTGAAAATCAGCCCAGGGTGGGTTTGCCTGGCGTACCCCGCACCGTGACATACCGTACCCTGGCACATAGATGTTCTGGCATTTAGAGCCGTGCCCAGGACCGACCCTTCCCCATAGCTCCCGAATAGGGCTGAGAAAATTCCTATTGCTGAGAAAGCAGGGAAAAAAAAAAAAAACGTGCCGGCTCCCTGCACTGTAGACGGACCGGAGTTTCTTACAGCAACTTTTGCTTTCCCTGCCACGCTACGCGTGAGCCCGGCGCAGACAGACCTGCACAGATAATCCTTGTCACGACTATTGCGACTCTCGAGTTAAAAATGCTGTCGGGTTAGGCATGGGTGGTGCGTGTTTTCAGATCTGTTTTGCCCTGAGCGCTCAGAAGTAACAACCCAGCAGCTGTCTCGGTGGACATTTTCTCATTTTCAGCAGGCGGTTTTTACTGCTCCTTCCGTTTGTATGATCGTATCGTGTTTAGCAAAATAACAATGGAAAAAGAAAACGGTTTTTATTTTTAAAAACTAGCTAGTTCTCGGCTGTTACTATAGAAACATGTGCCTCCGCAGCCTATTTACGTGTCAACTTTTTTCAATCAAAATCGGCTCACCTACCAGCGAAGTGGTAGCACTAGAAAGAGCAAGTTTATCCTTAAAAAAAAAAAAAAAAGATGGTAAGAAAATGTATCTCGTGGAGTTTTCGCGTGCACGGAAACCCCGGCATGCTCCCACTCCCACCGAGACAAACCTCGAGTCGCTTCGTGTGTTCTTTTTTTTTTTTTTTTTTTCCTGGAGAAACACAGCGAATCTACCGCCGGCTTTGGCCGATTTCTATCTGTATTACCCCGAGGATGCAGGTTCACACGTCCTGCTGCCGGCGGTGGCCCGCAGACCCCCAAGCGCAGCCCCCCCCGAAAGATGCTCCGACCCGCTGGACCAAACCGCGTCCGTCCTCCCCCTCCCCGTCCCGTCGGGGCTTTAGGGAAGTGCCTTTCCCCGTGGGGCTCACGCGTGGGCACACCCCCCCGGGGGCTGTGCACCCCTCGAGGGGCCGGGGGAGAGGGGGGTCCCCCTCTCCCCCGGCCCCTCGAGGGGTGCACAGCCCCCGGGTAAGCTCCTCCTCGCTAGCCTCCGGATCGTGACGATCCAATTCCACGCAAATCCAGGAGCGGGGAAGGTCCTGGAGTGTCCCTGGCACGCTGACGAGGGCGTCACGTCAGAGTTTAACCATTTGTAGGTGGTTTCAACCCAAGGAAGGGGGCGAGATGCCGGGCGCCGTCCCCTGACTCCTCCCGGTAGCAGCAGTGCCGGGGGGGTGCACGGAGGAGCTTTGGGATCACATTTTTGGGGGAGGGGGGAGGAATCGTCGGGGGGAAGCCTGGCGATCCTGAGCACCGTCTCCGGCGAGGGGGCAGTGATTTTGGGGGGGGGGGGGGGGTGTCCCCGTTCCCGTTAGGATGCACCGGGGGTGGGGACAGTGATTTGTCCCGAAAATGGGGCTGGAGCCACAGGGCGCAGTGTGCAGCTCCCGGAGTGATGCTTTCGAGGAAAAGCGGGGAAAAAATCCAAGCAAGCAAATGCTTCCTGAATTACCAACATACTCTTCCTCCTGCAGGATTGCCAGAAACACGCAAAATCCCCTAATGATACAATTACGGTGTTATTATTTCCCACCTCCCCCCAAACATGCCCATAATAACCGAATAGTTTGTAAATCTCTCCTGCTCCCAGTCTGCACAGGACTAAATTAAAGCTGAGGCGGCAAAATTACAGTAATTAATCTGCTAGGGACGGGCAGAAGGTTTGGGATCCCTCGTCCACCCGAGGGCTGTGCGTGGGGAAGAGTCACGTCCCCTTTGCCCTCCCGTGGGACGAGCTGTCATTCGAGGGGGGGGTCTTGCCCCCCCACCCCGAGCCCCGAGGGCTGCTTTGTTGCAACGGGCCCTTCTGCCTGGAGAGAACTTTCCTTCGTGGGCACCCTCCCGGGGCTGTGCACCCCTCGAGGGGCTGGGGGAGAGGGGGATGGCAATTCCTCCGAATTTCTTTTGCAAGGGGCCACGTCCCATGCAGGGCCTTGGGGCAATGCTCGACCACAGCTCAGAGCTGCAGACTCTGCTCGATACATATTTTTGGGGAGCTCCTTTTCCTGCTGAATCCCTCTGCCCCCCCCCTCCCCCGACCTCCCCCGGACTCGGTCCTTTCCCCCCCTTTGGAGCTGGGATGGGGAAGGAGTTGAGGAGCCCAGAAAGGTCCACGGTGAAGTTTTGTTTTCCAAATCAAGACAGATGGGGAAGGCTAGATGACAAAAACACGGCCCTCCAGCATTTAACTCATTCCGCCGTGCCTTTAACACAACAACAACCACCACCCCCAAAAATGTGTCAGCCCCCCCCCCCCCGCAGGAGAAATCCCCCCCCCCGCCCCGGACGCAGAGAGCTGGGCATCCTCAGGTCTCTGCAGCTACATATGGGCTCATGCCTGACATATTCTGGAGATAAAAATCTATAATCCTTTCCGCCATGGGCCATTTGGTTTTACATCGGAACAACACGTTGCACGGTCGCCGCTTTTCTCTTCCCGAGCAGCACACAATAAATCAAGAAAGCAATTACGGCAACTCCACTTCCTTAAGTGTCCTCCGAGGAATAATATTTGTCTACCACTATAAATCCCGGCTTCGTTCATTTTCGGCAGAGTTTTTACACCCAGATCGAAATGCGTATTTCGGGGGTGGCGAGAAAGGAGGGAAAAGAGAGAGGAAAAAAAAAGAAAATTAAGAAAGAAAGAAAGAAAGAAAAAAAAAGACTGAGAGGCTCAAACACAGCCCGAGCCCCCCCAGGAGCCCCGCGCCGGGCCCAGCCTGTCCCCCGGGGCATCCCCCCGGGGGGGCCGCTCCCTCCTCCCGCAGCTCCCGTTCTGCCAAACCCCTCCGGGCCGGCGGGACTGCTTTGAAGTTTTCTTCTCAGATCCACGAAGAGAGGGAAAAGTCCTCCGGTAAACTTCCCCCGCCTTGTGCCCTCCTCCCCGGGCACCGCCGGAGGAGGGAGCATCCCGGGCAGCCCCGGTATTACCGGCAGTACCGGTAGCAGCGGCGGCGCCGGCAGTATCGGTAACCCCGGCAGGGGAACACAGCCGGCAGTATCGGTAGTCTCGGTATAGCGGGGGCAGCCCCGGTAGCCCCGGCAGTACCGGCAGTACCGGCAGCCCCGAGCGCCGCCGCCGCCGCCCGCAGCGCAGGGGAACTGCGCCCCCAAGAGCCCCCAAGGCCCCATCTCCGCCGAGCCGTGGGGTGTCCCCCCCCGTTCGTCCCGGTCCGTCCCCGCCGGCAGAACCGGCAGGAAAAGCAGAACCGGCGTCCTTCGGCGGCGGGGGGGGGGGGGGAAGCCGTCGGATGAACCCCCCCCCCCCCCCCCCGCCCCGGGGTGCCCCGGTGAGGGACGGTGGGTGCTCATCCTCTCCTCGTTCGTCCGCAGAGGCTCCTGTTATTAATTAATCGGTGGTGCCGGGATGCGGGGAGGTGGGTGGCGGAGGGGGTGGGGAGGGAGCTGCCCAAGGTGCGGGGGGGGGGGGGGGACACGGACGCGGGGGGACACACACGGGACACACGTGCGTGCAGGGCAGAGGGGCCGGGTGCGTGTGCGTGGCTCTGTGGGGGTGGGGGTGTGCGTGGTCCGTGCGCTGCAGAATTACTTATTCATGAAAAAGTCACATGTCCGGCGGTGCGTAGGAGAGGAGGAAAAGAGGAGGAAAAGGGAAAAAAAAAAAAAAGGAAGAAAAGCCTTAGAGAGGCGGCGGGGGGGGAGGGGGGGACACCCACCTGTATGAGTCCGCTTGTGGATCTTGAGGTTTTCGGAGCGGGCAAAGACCTTCCCGCAGCCGGGGAAGGGGCAGGGGAAGGGCTTCTCTCCCGTGTGCACTCGGATGTGGTTGATGAGTTTGTATTTCGCTTTGAAGGGCTTGCCTTCGCGGGGACACTCCTCCCAGTAACACACGTGGCTGCTCTGCTCGGGCCCGCCGACGTGCTCCACGGTGACATGGCTCACCAGCTCCTGCATCGTGCTGAAAGTTTTGGAGCAAGGCTTCCTACCGCCCGGTGGCGGCGGAGGCGGAGGAGGAGGAGGAGGAGGAGGCGGCTCCCGGTCGATCCACTTGCAGATCAGCTCTTGCTTGATGGGTTGCCGCATGTACCGCAGGAAGGCCCCGGCCGCCGCCGCCGCCGCCGCCGCCGCCGCCGCCGCCGCCCCGACGTGGGCATGGTGGTGGTGGTGGTGGTGGTGATGGTGGTGGTGGTGGGGATGGGGGTGGTGCGGGTGCCCGTGGCCCGCCGCCGCCGGGTTGAGGTTCACCGAGCCGTAGCCTTGCAGCGCCGAGGAGGAGGCGGAGGAGGCAGCGGCGGCGGCCGCCCCGTAGTGAGCCTCGGCGCGGCCGTAGAGCTCCCCGGCGGCGGCCGCCAGCCCCAGCCGCATCTGCCCGTTGAGCGGCGGGTGGCGGCCGGCGGGCGCTCCCTGCTCGCCGGGCGGCGGCGGCGGGAAGGCGGCGTGCGCCCCGTCGGCCGCGCCGTAGGTGCCGCCGGCCGAGATGAAGACGCCGTGGGGCGGCGGGGGCGGGAGGTGGGGGGAGCCGGCGGGCGGGTGCTGCTCGCCCAGCGCCCCGTGCGCGGCGGCGGCGGCAGCGGCGGCGGCGGCGGCGGCGGCGGGGGGCAGCTCCCGCCGTAGGAGGAAATCCCGGCCCGCCGCCCCCCCCGACGGGTAGCCCGGGAGGGCGGCGGCGGCGGGCGGCGCGTAGGCGGCGGTGGTGGCGGCGGCGGCGGTGGCGGTGGCGGCGGCGGAGGCGGTGGTGGCGGCGGCGGCGGCGGGCGCGGCGAAAGCGGCGGCGGTGAGCGCCTCGGGCGTGAGCTTGAGGGCGGCGGGCTGCGCCATGTGCTCGGGTCCCAGCGGCGGGAGGGCCCCGCCGGGGTCGCCGCCCGCGTCCCCGGGGTGGAGGTGGGCCGCGTGGTGGGGGTGGCCGTGGTGGTTCCCCAGCCCCGGGAAGCCTGTCATGTTCTGGTGAGGATGGGGCTGAGCCGCTGCCAAATCCGCTAATCTCAGTGTCGGGTTCCTCTTGCTCAAAGGGGGCTCCATAACGACACAGCCAAGCCCATCTACGCTCGCTGTTGTTATTTTTTTCCCTCTACCCGCCTTCAAAAACATGTATATATTAAGCGGCTCTTTAACTTCTTTTGTCTGCGCTCCTAACTCCGCGCATCCCCGGCCCCGCTCTGGCCGCCCGCGATTGGCAGAGCCCTCACCACACTTCGGCGGCGCGGTGGGAAAGACGGCTCGGACACCGCACCGGAGGGATTGGACGGATCCCGATGATTGGCAGCGGCTGGGGCCGCGCGATTGGCTCCCTTTCAGGCCGCCGGCTCAGCGGGGATCCGCCCCCCCACCCACCCACCCACCCCCCCCCCCACCCGAAGTTGCACTTGCAAAACTTCGCGCGGGGCCCGACGGGGCGCACACAGCCCACCCCCCCCAAATTCCCACCCCACAACCCCCCCCCCCCCGCCGGCAGCGGGCAGCAGCTGCTGCTCCCCCCGGCGCTGGACGGCTCGCCCTGCTCGGAGGAGCTCAGCCGCCGTGTTTACGTTTCTCCCCTCGCCTCGGAGCAACCCACGCGCGGGGCTGCCGCCGGGCTCTCCGCTCGGTTATCCTTCTCTTTTTTTCTTTTTTTTTTTTTTTTTTTGGAGGGCTGTCATTCATTCATCGATGAAGCGGGAAAGCACTGATGGCAACGCACGCCACCCCACACCCACGCGAGGCCGAGGCTGTGTGTACTCCTGCCCGAGGCGGGCGATGGAAGGCAACAGTAGGGGAAGGCAGCCAACGTTTTCCTCAAAAGAAGGAGGCGGCGGCGGGGGAGGGGGGGGGATTCCTTTCCTTTAGAAAATAAATGAGTAAGCAGACGGGGAGGCAAGCAGCGCACGTTAGGAAGAAGTTTTGGGAACCTGTGCTCGCCGCCTCCTTGGGGGTTTCCTCCTCGCCCCCCCCCCCCAGGCGCCCCGCAGCCCCATCCAGGGTCGCCCCGTCGGAAAAGCCACCCCACGCCCCTCGGGGGGGGCCTCCAGCCGTACCCCAGGCAGCTGCCTCCATCTCAGCCCTCATCCGGCAACGACAAAACGGGGGGGAAGCCGTCGCGGTTACACCTCCCCGGAGCATCACCGCCCCTCGACGGTTTGGGATGGGGAGGAGGGCGGTGGGCTGGGAAATGGGGGTGTCTTCGGCTGGAGGGGGGGGGAGGTGGTGTCTGCCAGGAGCTGCTGCCCTCGAAGAAAAAGCAGGAAAAGTGGGGGGGTCCCCTAAAGGGGGGGCAGAGGTGGGGGAGGACGGGCGGGGGGAGCGATGGGACCGCCCCGGGGGTGCGGGGGGTGTTGGTCCTCGGGAGGGAAACTCTTTGCGGAGAGCCAAAACTGCCCCTTCCGCACAAAGGGGGGTGCTGCCCGTTTGGGGGTGCCGAGGAGGCAGGGCCGGGGATTTCCCTGCCAAGCAAAAAAGGGGGAAAAGAGCATTGCCGTGGCTTTTTTCCCCGGAGGCTGCGGGAGGAGAGGTGGCCTTTACTGATATGGCATTTGCTTTCCCTAGGTCGCTGGTCCCCCTGGGAATGCCGGGCGCTCCCGCCCTCCTTGGAAAAGTGCAGGCAGGCTGCCTGCTCTTCCCTGCCTGCAGGGCAGCGAGGGACGCTCCTCCACCACGCCGGGAGACGAAACGGGGCGGGGGGTGCCAGCGGACCCCCCCCCACACACACACACACCCTCCCGACCCTCCCCGGCTCCCTAAATCCCCTTGACCAAGCCACATCTGCGCATCCCCGCCGCCGAGCCGCGTCCCGACGAAGCCCCGTCCCGGTCCGGCATTTCCTGGGCCAGGCTCCAGGTGTGCCCCCCCCCCCCCCGCCGCTACTCACGTGGGGAAAACTCGCAGGATTTGGCCCACGGCTGCCAAAAGCTGGACAGGGGCTGTAGCGCAGGAGCCGGCCCCCAGGGGAACCCCATCTTCTGCCCCCCCCCCCCCCCCGTCCCTCAAGGGGGAACGAGACCCGCCGTTTCCCCCCCCCCCCGCCATCCCCCCGGGAGCCGACCCGCTGCTCCCGTCTCCCCTGGCCTTGAGGAGGGTTTCAGTGATGCTGCAAGGCAAAGAACGCGAATAAATAATCCCCGGGTTTTAAAAGGGGCTGCTCGATGGTTTTATGGCACAGTAAAAACTTCTCCTCGCAAACTAGCCGTACGGCTAGAGACGTATTTATAGACGTATCTTTTCTATACGTCCGTCCAACAAGTGCCCTCCTCCCTCCCCGAGTTCTGGGCCCGTTGCTGGACCCAGCTCCCGAGGTGTAATGGTTTGAGGGGAGATGCTGCGGAGGTGAAGAACAGCATCCCGGCCCCTCCGTACCTTGCACACCCCTCCTCGTCCCGCTCTTGTTAAACGCAGCGTGATACGTATCTGTCATCGATTTAATACGTCTTAATTCAAATATATCCCCCCGATCAATTTCTTTTTATGAGGGGCTATAAAACAAAGAAAATATTTTATAGCTGGGTAATAGGCGGCTGACCTGCGACTGTGGGGAGGGAGGGGTTGGCCGAGACTCCCGTGGAAATTCGCCCTTTTTTTAGGACTCGCTGCAGACGCCGGGAAGCGAAGGCAGGGCTGCCCGGGCCGGGACAATTTTGGCCAGTGCCACCTCCAAATGGGTCGTGAAGAATTTAAAATCCATTAACACACCGACCCCAGCTCAGGCCCAGGCTGCCGCAGCCCTGGGGGGCTACAGTGGGCAGTTCCTTCTCCTCCTCCTCCTCCTCCTCCTCCTTCTTCCCCCCCCCCCCCAAAAAAAAACTCGACAGCGCCCGTCGGGGGTCGGCCCCGCGCCCCGTTCCCGCGGCGGTACCGGCTGCAGAGCCCTCCCGCCGTGCCCCGTTCGCCGGCAAACCCGCCGAGGGACCCCGGGGGCGGCTGCGGAGGCGGGGTGGAAAGCCTGGAAGCCCTCAGATGGATTTCGTAAAGGTTCCTCTAGAAACCGAGCTGGGGCTATCGGCTTGAGGAGGTGTTGAGCTGTAAAATGTTGGGCTGTGAGCCGCGTTATGTAAATGTATGCTAATGATCATGAACACCATTTACAAACAATCGTCTTTAATGCACGTCTTATTGATAGTTAGGGAGCGGGGAGCAATATTTTATAACGTGCAAAAACATTCTTCTGGGGAACCATTAGAAAGCGAGCGCGGTTGCCGCTTTCCCCGGCCAGACCTCCAAGTCTCCCCAAATCTGTTGAAACAGCTCGCCTCCCGCCCCATCCGTCGCCGGTGCCTTTCTTCGCCCGTGGGGTTGACCCGCGGCGTGGGGCAGCCCGGGGCGCAGTTCCCTCCGCGGACACGCGTGATCGCCGATGGGGTCCGCCAGCGCCCCGAGTCACAGCCCCGAGTGGGCCGACACGGGTGGGGAGTAACCCCGGTTCCCCCCCTCACCGTCCCGTCGGGGGGGATTGCACGGAGGCACCTGGACCCCGGGGGGTCGGGGGGGGGGTCGGGGGGTCGTGGCTGCCCACGGGCTACGAAAGGGAGAGAGAGGGGAGATTTGGCGGCGAGGGTCCCCGCCCCTCCTTTCTAGAGGGGATGAGGGGATGGGTATTTTCTACCCTTAAAAATAAACTTCTCGTGCGCCCAATAAACGCCCGGTTCTCGTTGCCCCATGCACCCAAACGGTAGCCCGTGGGCTGGGACACGGCCCGGAGTGGGTGCCAGCACCGTACCCGCCGTCGGGGCTGCCGGGACCCGCCGCACGTCGGGGACGGGGACTTGGGGGCAAAAGTTTCGGAGCTGCAGTTTCCAGTGCGCGCCTCGGCGGGGAAAGAGGGGTCCATCCCCGCACGTCCCCTTCGGGGATTTGCTCAAATAGGGACAAAATAAGGACAAAAAATTTGTCCGTCATTCAATGCCCGTATATATCTCTCTATATGTTTATGCATACAGAGAGAGAAAGAGATAAAGAGAGAGGCAGCCTCAGGAAACCCAGGCCAAATTTTGCTCTGCGCTCGCTCTCCCCCCTTACCCTCTCCCTGCAGATGAACGTCACCGTTGGAAGAAGCTGTTGAGATAAATCAAATAGTGACACTTTGACGGCTTTACTTGTATAAGCAATATGGTTACCATATGGCATTGTTATTTATGAATGACAGCAGAAATTGTATTACAAAGTCCACGGCGCTTTATTGGGACGCTTCTCCCCTGCCTCTAACGTTTATGTGGGCATCTCCGGGCAGAAAAAGGTGCCTCTCATAAAACCCGGCGGTGCTGCGGCGGACCCCCGTTTTGGGGGGGTCTGCGCCGGCTGCGGAGGGAGGCGCGCAGCGGGGCAGGGCGCGGGGCGCGCAAAATCCGCGGCGTTGCGCGTCCCTCGGCCGCCGCTGGGGAAGGCAGAAGCACCGGCTGCCGCTCGGCCGAGGTTCCCGTCCGGGAAATCACGGCTCCGCTGCTCCTCACGGCATCACCGCCGAGAGCGGGGTTTTACACCGCAACTTCGTTTATCTGTCTAGCTATGTGAGTGCAACTGGGAGAATAATAAATATTAACGGTACGAAAACGAGGTGCTCCTTCCTGCTGCCCCCGCCCTGCCTAGCTTTTTTTTTTTTTTTTTTAAAGGTATTTAAAAGTTACAGCTTTGGCTGAGATTTTCATTATTTCCCCTTTTTCTTTTACATTACGCTGCCGGTAGAGCCTGACAAAGAACTTTTGTCCCGAAGTGTGTTTTACAGAGGGAGGCTACAGCACAACACATGTGGTCTTCACGGGTCATAGGTCGAACGGCCTAGAAGTGCCTCGGATCGGCACCATCAAAGGTAACCTGCAACTTAATATCCTGTTGATGAGCTTGTTGAATTTATGAGTGTCTGTGATACAGACAACGGGGCAAGTGATTCCGCTCAATTGGCCTCTTCTTTCCCGGCTACGGACCGGCCGCACGCCCCCTCCCCGCTCCGCACCTCGTCCCGTTACTCCGGGGAGAAGCGAAAGCTGAATTTGGGGGGGGGGGCAAGACCCTCTCTTCCCCCACCACCCCCCCCGGACAGCCTTTCCACCCTTCTTTGCCCGGCGAGGCTGCCGCCAGCCGCATCCTCCGGCGGGCAGAGCCCCCGGCCCCGCCGCAGCCTGCGCCCCCGCCGCGGCACCCTCGGCTGCTCGGGGGTGGGGGGGGATAAGGGGGGGGGTCGCCTCCCCATCCTCCCCCCCCCCGGCCCGGGGGGGGTGACACCTCCCGGGGAAAAGGGTTCGAAGGCGAGGGCGGGATATGCAGTCCAGGGGAAGCAAGAAATTGTTCTCGCTCGTCCCTAAACCACCACCCCCCCCCCCCGCGCCCCAGGCTCCCTCCGCATCAGCAACCGGCAAGAATAAGAGCGGAGCAGTTTTAAAGAAAATTTCGGGAAAACTTACAAAGAAGGGGAGGCTTTCCCGGGAAGGCTGACGTTTGCTCTGCAGGTCTGGCACCTCCAGAAACCTGTTGAAAAAAACTTCTTCCACGAAAGCGGTCGAGCACCGACGCCGGGTGACCGCCGGTTTTCCGCCCTCGGATGTAGCCCCGAGCCGAAGGCTGCGGTTCTGGCCGTGGTCCGGCAAGCGGGTGCGGGGCTGCCGGTGCCTCTGCCCCCCCCTCCGTCGTCCCCCCCCCCTTCCCTCCCTCGCTGCCTTTCCCTTGTTACCCTGTGCCACGGGGGGGGGGGAAGAGGTTTTGCGCTTCGGAGGGAAATAAAGCACTTCTTAAGAGGGACGGCGACGTGACTTTGAACTTGGATCAGCTCCTCTGTTTCCTGCAGAGAGAGTAGGGCTGGAGCCCTGGAAGAATAGCAGAGCGCGGCCAGCCCGCGGGGGCTCCGGCTGGAATTCACCGCGGGCCCGTCGGCCCCCACCCCCCCCGACCCCGTCCCCCCCAAAGCGTCCCGGTGCCGGTGCGGAGCGGGCACGGCGCGGGGCGAGGGGAGGCAGGAAAGGCAGGGGGAAAGAGAGCAAGGAAGAAAGAAAGAGAAGAGGAAGAGGACAGGAAGGAAAAGAATGAGAGGAAAAGAGGGAAAGGAGGGAAAGGAGGAAGGGAGGAAGGGAAAAAGAAAAGAGAAAAAATAAATGAGAAAAGGAAGAGAGGAAGAAGGGAAGAGAGAAAGACAGGAAGAAAAGAAGATAAAAGAGAAAGAGAGAAGGAAGGAAAGAAAGAAAGAAAGGAAGGAAGGAAGGAAAGAAAGAAGGAAAGAAAGAAGGAAAGGAAGACAGAGAAAGAAAGAAGGAAAGAAAGAAGGAAAGGAAGAAAGAAAGGAAGACAGAGAAAGAAAGAAGGAAAGGAAGAAAGAAAGGAAGACAGAGAAAGAAAGAAGGAAAGGAAGAAAGAAAGAAAGGAAAGAAGGAAGGAAGAAAGAAAGAAAGGAAAGAAGGAAGGAAGAAAGAAAGAAAGAGAGAAAGAAAGAAAGAAAAGAAAGAACCAGGGGAAAATCCAGAAGGTAAGTATTTGTATGAACGTTCACCTTTTTCTTTTTTTCTTTTTTTTTTTTTTTTTTAATCTGTATTTGTAACTGGGAATTTTCCTGGACATTTTGGTTCTTTTTCTAATCTCAGATGTAGTAACTTCTTCTATATTTGGAAAAAAAAAAAAAAAAAGAAGTGTATTTAAGGGTCTAGTTGTCCGTGTGATTTTTTCACTAATCCGGAGGCAGACGATGCAGGAGACCAAGCTTTCCTCTCCAAGTTGGGCTCTCGAAATCCCCAGCACCGGTGGAGGACACTTCTCAGACCTCCGCCTCGGAAACCTTGCAGAGAAGGAAAATAGAATTTGTTCGCGGTCTGTCCCTGGGAGCCTGGGGGGTCAGGACAAGGACAGCATATGCTCCCAAGCTGCAGCCTGGGAAGGCAGTATCTGGGGAGCAGACACTCCTGCCTGCAGAGACAGGATCGAGTGACGGCGTGGTGAAGAGGACAGGGCTGCTGGCATCAGAGGTGTAGCTCTGCATTAATATTCAGTTTACCATCTAATGCCCATTTCGGATTAGAAGGAATCCCACTCCTTCCCAACTTAAATCCTCGCCTCGTTCAAAGAGTGATGTCCGGTACTGGCACATTTCAGCCACTTTCGGACAGGCTTGGAAATATTTTAACTATTTAGTGACAGTGATGGGGAAAACCTTATTTAAACAACCCTAGCTGGGCAGTGTTACCTTTTCCTTCCTTCCTTCCTTCCTTCCTTCCTATCTCTCTATCTCTCTATCTCTCTCTCTATCTCTCGCTGTAAAAACCCTGCTCGGACGCTGGCTCCAGGTTTGAGCGTGCCTGTGCCTGATGCGGGATTTAATGCCGTGAGGAGTCACAGGAGGAATGTCGCAGGGAGAATTTCCAAAAGCCCCACCAACCCCCCCCCCCGAACCCCTGGATTTCGGGTTGCCTCTCCACCAAGGACAGAGCCGATGGGGATCGAGACGGAAGGTTAAGTGCAGGACGGTTAAGACGACAAATGTTATGTCGGGTTTTAATTTTGACAAAGCCTTATTTATTGGTGAGCTGCTGGCCCCGAGATGATTATTTTTCAGGCACTACAAAACAAACCGAAGCAGGGGCCAGACATGTATTTACCGGAGGGGGAGGGGAAGGGGACTTGTTTGCTCTGTGTGTGTGTGCGGGTGCGGGTGTGTGTGCCGGCTGTACGCTTTTTTATTCCTGCCATGTAAGAATCCGGTTTCCAAATAACAATGGCAGGGTGGGTTTAGGGTTTTTTTTTTCTTTTTCTTTTCTTTTTTTTTTTTTTCGGTTTTGTTTTTGTTTCATTTTCAAGAAAGGGAAGAGACAAGGAAAAGTCCTAAAGCATCTGCTCTCGGATGCACATTCACAACACACACAGATCGACTCCTCTGCTCCCGCACAAGTGATTTAAAAGCCCAAACACCGTTCGGGGCGACCGTTCCCTCTTCTCTTTTCATTCTTTTTTTTTTATTTACCCCCCCCCCCAGCCGCGGTGGCCACGCCAACGTCACTTTTATTTGATTCCCCCTTCTCTCCCTTTATCGATCATGGGTTTCATTTGCTTTAGCCGAAAAAGGGGTACAGGATGGGCGAGTTCCTCCCTCCCTCCTCCACCACCTAAATATGTAAAAAAAAAAAAAAAAAAAAAAAAAAAGGGCAGCCTCCCCCCCACCCCCCTGTTTATGTTTTAAGCCCCTCGCTTTGTTTGTTTGCCTCCCGAGGCAGGACCGCATGGCCAAGCGCACATCGATATTTTCCGTGCGTGTGGCTCGCCGCGCCTCTCCCCCCCCCGCCCCCGCCACGCCACCCCTTTCCCCTCGCCCCCGGGAGGGGGGCGGACACGACACGACACCCCCCCCCCCCCAAAAAAAAAAAAAGAAAAGCCTCCGGCGGTGGTGCCGGGCTGCAGGCGGCCACCGGGGCCGGGGCCGGGCGGGGGCCGGGCGGCGGGGCGGGCAGGGGCTCGGGGCGGCCGCGCCGCCGCCATTATCCGGTGGCCGGGGACGCCCGGATGGACGGGGCGGTTCGGGCCAATGAGCGGGCGCCGGGAGAGCGGCCGGGCGGCGGGGAAAGGCGGCGTTGGGAGAGAAGAGAGGGAGAGGAGAGGCCGGGGGAGGGAAGGGGGGAAAAAAAAAAAAAGAGGGGGAGGGAGGGAGGGAGAGAGGGAGGGAGAGAGGGAGGGAGAGAGGGAGGGAGGGGAGGGGGCGAAAAATAAAAAGCCGCCGCCTCAGCAGCGCCCACCGAAATAAACAGAGGAGCCGGAGGGAGCGCGGGCGGAGCGGCACTGCAACTCCGCCGCCCCGGCCGCGCCGCTCCGGCCCCGGCGCTCCGCGGCCTCTTCCCGCCCCCCCTCACCCCCCCTCCGCCTTCCCTCCCCACCCCCACCGCCGCCCTTATTGTTTTTAATCCGCCTCCGGCACCCCCCCCCCATCCCTCCTCCCTTCTCCCCACGCCCCTCCGCGGCGGCGGGCGGGGGCGGCGCGGGGCACCCCCCCCCCACCCCAGCCCACCCCCCCCGCCCCGGGTCCCTTCGCTCCGTGGGAACCCGCGGCTGCAAGTTTTTTCCCCTCCGTGAGAGACACCGCTTAATGCCCGGCGGAGGATAAAACGAGAGAGCAGGGGCCCGGGGGCGGCGGGGAAGGGGGGGGGGGGGGCGGCGGCGGGGAGGGCCGCGGCCCACGGGCGGGCGGGGGTCGGCGGCGCTGACATCCCGGTGGCGGCGGAGGGAGGGAGGGAGGGAAGGGGCGGGGGGGGAGCGGCGGCGGGTGTGAGTGTGTGTGTGTGTGTGTGTGTAAGTGTGTGCCGCAGGGAACGGCGAGGCGAGCCTTGCCTTGCCCCCCCCCCTCCCCGTCCCCGTCCCCAGCCCCGTCCCTCCCCTGCTCCCCCTCCCCTCCCCTGCCCGCCCCCGCCTCAGCTCCTTTAATACACTTTGGTTCTCCGCTCGCCTTTGGACTCTGCTCTGCCTGGCTCCGGATACGGCTCCGGCGGCGGCGGCGGCGGCGGCAGCGGGCCGGTGCGGGCGCGGGCGGCGGCGGAGGCGGGGGGAGACGCGGCGGCTGCCGGGGGGAAGCGGCGCGGAGCGGCGGCCCCTCGGCGGGCCGGGGCCGGGCCGGGCCGGGGCCGGGGCCGGGTCGGTAGGAGCGGGGGAGGCGTCGTCGTCCCCGGAGCGGCGCGGACCATGCTGCTGGACGCCGGCCCGCAGTTCCCGGCCCTCGGCGTGGGCACCTTCGCCCGGCACCATCACTCGGCCGCGGCGGAGATGCAGGACCGGGAGCTGAGCTTGGCGGCGCAGAACAGCTTCGTGGACTCGGCGGCGGCGGCGGCTCACATGGGCGCCTTCAAGCTCAACGCCGGAGCCCACGACCTCTCGCCCGGGCAGAGCTCGGCGTTCACCTCGCAGGCGCCCGGCTACCCCGCCGCCGCCCTGGGGCCCCACGCCGCCCACGTCGGCTCCTACTCCGGGGCGCCTTTCAACTCCACCCGGGACTTCTTGTTTCGCAGCCGCGGCTTCGGGGATTCCTCGCCGGCCGGCGGGCAGCACGGCATCTTCGGCCCTGCGGCCGGCAGCCTGCACCACCCGCACACGGACGCTCAGAGCCACCTCCTCTTCCCGGGCATCCACGACCAGCACGGCCCCCACGCCTCCCAAAACGTCCTCAACGGGCAGATGCGCCTGGGCTTGCCGGGGGAGGTGTTCGCCCGGTCGGATCAGTACCGCCAGGTCTCCAGCCCCAGGACTGACCCTTACTCGGCGGCTCAGCTGCACAACCAGTACGGCCCCATGAATATGAATATGGGCATGAACATGGCAGCCCACCACCACCACCACCCAGGTGCCTTTTTCCGCTACATGCGGCAGCAGTGCATCAAGCAAGAGCTCATCTGCAAGTGGATCGACCCCGAGCAGCTGAACAACCCCAAAAAAAGTTGCAATAAAACTTTCAGCACCATGCACGAGTTGGTCACCCACGTCTCGGTGGAGCACGTTGGGGGACCCGAGCAGAGCAACCATGTCTGCTACTGGGAGGAGTGTCCCCGCGAAGGCAAGCCCTTCAAAGCGAAATACAAACTGGTCAATCATATCCGAGTGCACACGGGAGAGAAGCCCTTCCCCTGCCCCTTCCCCGGCTGCGGAAAAGTTTTCGCCAGATCGGAAAACCTCAAAATTCACAAAAGGACGCACACAGGTAATTCGGGTTCCTTTCGGCAGATTTTCCCCCTCTGCCTCTGCCTACATGTCTGTATATAAATATATACATATATAAAAACAGATAGAGAGGCTCAGAGAGAGAGAGATGTACAATGACGAGAGTGATAAAATAAGGATCCCGTTTAAGATTTTTTTTTTTTTTTCCCCGCTCCATCACACGGCTGCGTTTGTTTTGGTTTCTTCCCCACCGGCATCCCCCACCCCCCCCCCCTACACCCCTTCTTCTTCCCAGATTTCGGAAGGATATTTTACCGAGTTCTTTTCATTTGCGGGGTGAGCGAGGTAGATTCGTGCCGAGGCTCGCCGTGGGTCTTTCCGCAGAAACGCAAAACACAGCGCGAACTAAATTCTGCCGTCCTGCTAAAAGACGGGAAGACGTGCGTGTCTGTGTGTGTGTGTGTATATATATGTATATACACACACGCACACGCGAAACGCCTTATAGATTTGCGGTGCGCAACGTATTTGCCTATAACTTCAGCAGCGGTTGTGAGCGTGGCTTTCGTGTACGGATCCCGAGAGCGAGAAACGATGTAAATACGAGCAAAAGCCGTCATTAGCCCAACATCCCGTTGGAAGTGGCAAAACGTCCCTTTCTGGGAATGCTTTCCATTAAATTTAAATGGTGTGAGCAAGGCAATAAAATTTTCTCATTTCGGGGGAAAAAAAAGTGTTTTTAAAGTCTCACTCGAGGTGATTGAAGGTGCTTTTGCAAGAGTTTATTAAATTATGTAATAGGGAAGGGAGGATTTGAGGCTCGGGAACTTCCACCCAAATCAGGTGGAAGAGGGGCGAAGGAGCCCGGGCTTTCCCGATGGAAAAGCGCCTGAGCCGAAGGGGAACAAAAATAAACGCATCCTCCCGCCTCATCTATTATTCATTTACTACTCCTGCCGGCTCGAACCGTGCCAGACTATTTCATAAAAGACGGCCAAATATTTTAGCGAGTTCCACTCTAAATATTTACCCGGAGAAAGGCTAAAAATCTCCGGGCCTATTGTTTTCTCAAGTGCTAAGCCCGATGCGAGGTGCGAGACGAGCTTTAACAAGGTTTAAAATTTGAGAAATGTATTTGCATGAGATGCCCGCACTGAAGTCATTGTGTCTGAGCGGATGTCTTTAAGAAACAATTTAGGTGCTAATGGAATTTAATGTTAAATGCTTCCCCCCTCCAAAGGCGGGGGGATGTGGAGTTCTCACCTCCAAATTACTCCCCGGCATTTGGAGTCCTGGCAGCCGGGCGAGAGGAATCCCTATGAAAATTAAATGAAGTATTTTACAGACGTTTAGTTTTCCCAGCGGATGTGCGTTTATCTCGAATATCCATACACGAAACAATCTGCCCGGCCTTAAATCTGTCGGTAATGGTTTCCAGTTTAACAGGATAGCGGATTTGGTACCGAGGCGAAACGGCTCGATGCCTTTTTTTTTTTTTTTTTTTTCCCCTTGGTGGTTTTTTTTTTTTTTTTTAATCGCTTTTCTTCTTCAATCTCTTTCGGGGCCGGCTGTGTGTCGGCACCGGTCGAAATCAAATCAGGCAAGATGCCGGGCCGGGGGTGCCCGGGCTGTGTGTGTATGTGCTGGGGGGGGGGGGGGCTGTTGGTAGGAAAACCAGCCGGGGGGGCCGGGGCAAAATCGGCCTCTTGCTTTGGGAAGCTGCTGGGCGAAGGGGCTGGGAGCCGGGGGGTCGAAGGGGGGGGAAAGCCCGGGGGAGCCGGGCCCGGGGGGGCTGGGGGGGGCCGCGCTCAGCCCCGCCGCTCTCTTGCAGGGGAGAAACCCTTCCAGTGCGAGTTCGAAGGCTGCGACCGGCGCTTCGCCAACAGCAGCGACCGCAAGAAGCACATGCACGTCCACACCTCGGACAAGCCCTACCTGTGCAAGATGTGCGACAAGTCCTACACCCACCCCAGCTCCCTGAGGAAGCACATGAAGGTACCCGGCCCCGCAGAAGGCGGCGGGAGGCGGGAGGGCGGCCGCACCGTACCGGGCGCCCCGTCGGGGCGGCGGGCGGCGGGAGCGGGGCCCGGGGGCGGCGGCGGAGGGCCGGGCCGGCGGCGGGGGTGGCGGGGCCCGGGGGGCGTCGTCGGCCTCCCCGTCCCCCCTCCACCCGGCCGTGTTGCCTTTGCCCCCCAGGTCCACGAGTCGTCCCCGCAAGGCTCCGAGTCCTCCCCGGCCGCCAGCTCCGGCTACGAATCCTCCACCCCCCCGGGGCTGGTGTCCCCCAGCGCCGAGTCGCAGACCACCAGCAACCTCTCCCCGGCGGCGGCGGCGGCGGCGGCGGCGGCGGCGGCAGCGGCGGCGGCCGTGTCCGCCGTGCACCGGGGCGGCGGCGGAGGCGGCGGCGGAGGCGGCGGAGGCGGCGGCGGCGGCGGCGGCGGCAGCGGCGGCGGCGGCGGCCACAGCGGCCTCTCCTCCAACTTCAACGAGTGGTACGTGTAGGGCCCCGCCGGACTGCTCTGCACGGCCCCGCCGCGGCCCCCCCCCGTCCCGTCCCGTGTTCCCCCCGTCCCGTCCCGTCCCGTCCCGTCCCCGCCCCGGCGGCGGCGGCGGGCAGGAGGGAGCGAGCCCGCCGGAGACGAGCCGGGAGATGCCGCCGCACCCGCCGGCAGCGAAATGACGGCCGAGCAGGATGGGGACGGGGGGACCTTTAGCTCCCCACACCCCTCCCGCCTTCGGGTGGGTTTTTTTTTTTTTTGGTTGGAATTTTTTTTTCTCCTTTTTTTTTTTTTTTTTCCTCCTTTTTGAGAACATTTTGAACCAGCAAAAACAACAACAATCTATCAAAGTACGTGCTGAAAAACGTAAGAGAATGAGCAAAGAGAGGAACGGAAAGGGGAGAGAGAAAGGGGAAAAAAAACAAAAACAAACCACAGACAACCCCGAACGCCACCAACGCACCACCCAGCAAAAAAGCTTCTCAAGCCGGCGGAAAGAAAACTCTCCCTCCGGAGCCTCCAGACAAAAGATCAGAGACTCAAAGTCCTCCGGCCCCTGTGCCTCCCCGCCCGGAGCAGCCAGCACCCTCCGGCCCCCCGAACTGTGTACATAGCGGCCCTCTCCTTCCTCCGGCGAGGTGGGGAACGAAGTTTTCCTGGATTCTTGGTGTATAGAAGTTCGTCCCGTTTGTAAACCGCGGATTGGTTCCCCCCCCCCCTTTTTTTTTTTGGTCGTCTTTCTGGGTTTTTTCCCCGCTTCCTCCCTCCCTCCCCAAGAAAGTGATGGACTTGTTTTCTTTTCTCCCGCTGCCCCTCCCCGCCCCCCTCTCTCCTCCTTTTTTAGTTCACCCCTTTAAAAAAAGTAACGTGGAAGAAAAAATGGTTTCTTTTGTAATTGTGATATCTTGAATATTGTGTTCCTTTTTAAGAGGCAACTTGATTGTAAACTGCATTTCAACTATAGACTGGGGAAGAAATACCGTGCCAAAGTCTCCATTCTGTTACTCACGGACACACACACGAACAAACAACGCTTGTGAATGTATTTTTTCTGTTAGCTGGGTTTACATGTGATGTTTTAGTGCTTTTGCAAGTTCAATTTGTTAGTTCCTGTTCGGAAGATTGTGAGGAAAAATAAACGTCGTGCCGTTAGCTTTTCCGTAATAACACCCTTCCTCCTGTAAATACCTGTTACCATATTTATCCATTTGTAATTAAATTATGGTATTAACTTGCTACAGAGGAAACAGTATTTATAAAGAATGTTTCTTAACTATAAATATGTACAATTGTGAGCATAAACTGTTTCAGATTTTTTATTTGAAGGTTTAAGTGGTTTCATCATTTCTTGTGATATGTTTTGAGAGTAATGCATACAGAAATATAATAAAACGTGTTGAAACTGCACGAGCCGTTTCCTTTTTATGCCAAGGGGCTCTCTGAAACCTGCGCTAACGCCTGTGAGGGGCTGAGCGGCGGCTGCAAAACAAACGCCTTTCAAAAATCCGCCTGGATTGCTGGAACACGAGGATTTCTTCCAGCTGGGCTCCCCGTCCAGGAAAAAAAAAAAAAAAAAAAAAACCAACAACAACAAAACCCCAACATTTTGGGAAGCCTCTGGGCTACAAGAAAAGGGTGAGCGTTCGCCCATTCCCCAAATGACTTGCAAGGCAAGATCTCCTTTAGGAAGAGCTTTTTACCCGGCAAGAGCCCCCTTCCTTCGCCTTCCCCGGGCTTTCCCCTTCTTCTCCCGGGCCGTGTGGGGCTGGGGAGCTCCCTGCCCCCCCGGGGGACGAAGCGGGGTGCTGCGGGGCGAAGGTGGAGGGGGAACAGCCAGGCGCTGAGCTCTGCTCAGGGCTGCTTTCAGCCCTAACCCGTGTGCTCCTGCTCCTCCCGTGGTTTTGGTAGCCTCTATCCAGCCCTGGAGAGGAGAAAGTGGCGGTGCCCGAGAGCTCACGTTTCTCTTGGAGCTTTTTGTTTGTTTGTTTCCCCTCTCTCTTTTTTTTTTTTTTTTTTTTTTTTTTTTTTTAAGCCCAGGGAGCGGTTTGGGTTGTCAGACGTGTTCAACGAGGGACCGAGAGCCGCCGGGCGATGCTTTTCCCAGGGTGCTGGCCCGGCGCTGAGCTCCGCGGGAGCCGTCGGGGCCCGGTCGGTGGAGCCGCCCGTTTGGGACCGGCAGGCAGCGGCTCTCCGGGCACCCCCCCCCCCCCCGCACCGGGACACCCAAGGCGAGTGTGACAGCAGCCGGGAAACGGTGGAAAAACCTCGGCCTTTGCCAAGCCACCGAAATACGCCCCTGCGAAGAGGCAAACGCTGAGAGCCGGGCTCCGAGCGCCCTGCGGTGGCTGCGCTGCCTTCAGCGGCAGCTTGTGCAGGCAGGGAGAAAGCCCCGGGCTCCCCACACCCTGCCGACCCCATCGCCCCCCACCCCCCTACCCCGTCGCTTTGGGTTTTTCGAGCTTTCTCCCCCGTGTTCAAATCGCGATAGTGGTGTCCCGAGCCGGGGCGGGGGGAGAAATTGAGGGTACGCGGGGCCCTGCTCCTTTCTGGGGTGAGGTGGGGGTTACCTACACCCAGCAGGAGGGGAGGAGGGTGGGAAAGACACCCCCCACCCCGTCCCATCCCGTCCCGTCCCGTCCCGTCCCGTCGCTGCCAACGAAGTTCGGATGCGGAGCGGAGACGGAGCCTCCTCTGCGGCCGCCCCCCCCTCCCTCCCAGCGCGGCCAGCCCCACGCACACGGGCAGGCTCTCCGGGTAATCAAACGGCTATTAAAACCTAATTTATGTTCGGTAATAATATTACGCCAAAAAAAAATTTATTAAAATCACTGGCATATGCCGCCCGCCCCTCGGAGAGATCCGTGGGAAACGGAGCTGCGAGGATCCCTCTTTGTCCTTGCCGGCCTCCCAGCAGCCGAAAAACCGAACGGGGGTCCCGGGTCTGCTGCCCACCCCCGCCAGCCACCGCTCGCCCGAATCCCCTCCCGGGCCCGGGGGTGGGGGGGGGCACGGCCAGCCCTGCCCCCGGCCGGCCAGAAGCTGGGCTGCCCCTTCTCCCTCTCCTCGGAGCCCTTCTGCTTTTGGGGGAGCCCCAGGGGGTGATAGCGGGGGTGTCCCGTATTCCCCCCCCCAGCCCAAAGCGCAGGTCGTGTGGCAGCAGGGGCAGCCCCGTTCCCTCCGGTCACGGCTGTCTCTCCCCCGGGGAAGGGGGGCCGCGGCGTCCGTGGCCGTCAGCAAACCTCCCCCCCCCCTTCCCTGTCCTCCCCGGCCCTGAACTTGACCCTGGCCTTGGCGCATCCAGCCCCTCTCCGCCCGCCTCCCCCGGGCCTTGACCCCGGCCCGGCCCTGCCACGCTTAAGGGAGAGCGGTAATTCATCGGGTTCAGGGCTTGGGTTGTTTGGGGTTGGGTTTTTTTGGGGGGGGACGGGGGGACGGCAGCCAAGACCCGCCTCGCAGCCTTGTGCGCGGGTGGCCCGGGGCTCAGGGACCCCCAGCCCCGGAGTCTTCCTCTGCCCCCTCTCCTTCCTCCACCGCGCCCCCCCTTCTCCCCCCCCCAAATTCCCCCCCCTCCCACCCAACCTCTCTCCCTTTGTCTCCCACACCGAGCTTTCCAAAACCTCCCGGCCCTGAAGCCAACCTGGGGACCAACCTGAAGGGAGGCCGGGGGGGTCCCCAGCAGCCCCGACCCCTCCTCTGACACACCCCCCCCCGCCAATGCCCAGCCGCAGCGGGCGGCGTGCCCCGGCCGCCCCGACGGCGCTGCCCCGACGGTTCCCGGGGCCGCCCCGGCCCCGCGTGTCGTCCCCCCCCGCCGCCGGTGGGCGAGGAGGTGGAGGGGGGGGGGCTGGGGGCACGGCGCTGCCCTCCCGCCGGCATTTCGTGCCCGGCTACGGCAGCCCCGCTTGGCCGGCTCTTCTCCGGCGGCGTGACTCTCCGTCTAACGGTGAAAAACAGAGCGGAGTGGTGGTTTTGATTTTTATTATGAGTATTATTATTAATCATAAAATTCTCTCCTGATTCTGCCTGGAGACCCCCTGAAAAGACGGATTGATTTCCCTGGGAATTGCTCTCTCCTCCTGCGCTCCTGCCAAGCCCCCCCAAAATCGAGGCTCCCTCCATAAACCAAGTTGCGCTCTGCCCCACGCACCCGCAATAGGAGGGCAGCTCCGGGTTCTGCCCTGCCTTCACCTGCCCCCCGCTGCCTGTACCGAACGAAACCCTCTTCTTCACCTGGTTTGGCTGCTCTACTGTCTTTGTGTTGCAGCCGGCGGTGGCAGAAAAAAAAACAACCCACCAAACCAACCCCAAACCCCAACCCCTCCAAAAAAAGGAAACCCAAAGGCAAACCAACCTCCCACCGAACAAACAGAAACGACAACAGCCCAAACCGAAATAAAATAAAATACGGCATTTCTCGCCCCAACCCGAGCGGTTTGCCGAGCCCGGAGGTGCCGCTGTGGGTGCCGGGACCGGCGGGGCTCCACCGCGGGCCGGGGGCTGCCCTTGCCCGGCCAAACCCCCGCCCGGGCTGCAGCCGCTCGGCTTGGCGTTGGCCAGACCTCCCCAAACCCCTAACGGCCTTTTAAGTTTCCCCTTTGTTTTCAGAAACTCGTACACGTTTCCTGCCCGCTATGAAGACATAACAGGCTCCCCCAAACCTCTCCCCAGCCACGCGTGCACGCTAGACGTGCTCCCGGGCACAGCGAGGTACGTATATTTTTCATCTCCGTGCACGCTTGTGGTTTTTTTTTTTTGGTTGGTGTTTTTTTAATCTCGTCCGTTGCTCCCCCCCGCCTTTTTAATTTTTTTCTTTTTTTTTTCTTTTTTTTTCTTTTTTTTTCTTTTTTTTTCCTTCCTTTTCCCCCGACCCAGACGGCCGGGGAAGGAGCCTCATTTTACCAGCAGAGCAAGCAAAAACTATTGTCCCACCCTGCAGGGCACGGTACCCCCCTCCCTCCCAAAGTGCAATTCCTCCCCATTGCTTTGGGTTTTCTCCTCCTTTTTTTTTTTTTTTTTTTTTTTTGTCGGCCCCGATCAGGCTGGAGCGTTTCTCTGCCTTTAATACTGGGGGGGGGGTGGGGGGGTGGGGGGAGAAAAGAAGAAAAAAAGAGAAGAAGAAGGAGAAGACGACCGGGGGAGGGAGGACCCTCGCCAGCGGTTTCATGTCTTTATTTAATAATACTTCAAAGTGCCTGCCCTGCTCTTGTCCCGAGGAGAGGAAACGCGGCAGCAAACGCACCGCCGAGCCCACTTCCTCGCAGGGCAGGAAACACGAGCGGGTTCCCCCGCGTCCCACGCCCGTGGGGAGGGGGGGGTGGAAGGAACCGGCAGGGCCGAGCGACGGGACCCGGAGCGGAGCGAGGGCTTCTCCCGGCGGCCCCCCCCCCCGCCGCCCCACGCGTGGGAGCCGGCTGTCGCATCCCGGAGAGGGAAGGACGCTCTTTTGGTGTTAAAAAGAAAATAATCGGCAACTGAAGCGGGGGAGGGGGGGGATGGAGGGGCGGGGGAAGTAACTCCAGCAGCAGTAAGTGATGGAGAGGGTGTTTTTCACGCGAGGCACCGCTCCTCGCAGAGGGCTGGGGGCTGCCGTGGGCTCCCCGGGGGGACACCAGCCCGGGCTTGGCCGCCCCGACAGGACTCCGCCGACTGCGGGTGTCGTGGGAGGACGGGGAGGGGGGGGCACGCCGCACCGCGGGTGCGTGGGTGGTCGCGGCCGGGGCGTCCTGAGGGGGGGGGGGCCGGGGACAGGCACCCGGTTCGGTTCGGTTCGGTTCGGAGATACGGCGGAGCTCGGCCCGACCCGCCGGCCGGTGGGGGCTCTTGGCCGCGGAGCCCCCGCAGGAGACGGGGGTCTGCGCGTGTGTGCGTGGGCTTGGTCTGTAGTTCGATATACAGCAGTTTGCGGCGGGGGGAAAGAGAGAAAAAAAAAAAAAAGAGCAATTTTCCTTCCAACTTTTCTTCTTCTTCTTCTTCTTCTTCTTCTTCTTCTTCTTCTTCCTCCTCCTAGAGCACTAATTCCTCTGGGTGGGCAAACAGCCCCTCTCCTTTGATTCTTAGACACAGCCCCTAGATTAAATACCGGTTTTAATGAGAGCCGTGGCTGTGGCCGCATTAGGTGATGATAGTGATGAAGACGATCTGACCTGTTTTGATGAAGACGATCTGACCTGTAGGGAGAGAGGGAAAGGTCAGCCACATGCAGTGGCCAGATTTCTGCTCGTTCCCGGCACATGCTGCTACAATATTGATCCGCGGAGAAAGATAAACATAAAAGCTAGATTCTACGTCCTGAATACTAATGAACGTGGCTTCCAGATTTTAATTGTTGTTGACTTCTTATTTCCACCGCAAACATTTGCTGACCTCTGTAGGGCAATTTCCCCCAGTTTTCTTTTCTTTCCTTTTCTTTTGTTTTATTTTATTTTGTCTCAAGGTGTCCTATTTTGTTTAATTTTTTTTTCCCAATCACTGAACGTCTCTCCCGTTGGAAATCTTTCCAGCAAGTTACTTTCCCCAGCAGCCGAGGCGCAGCCCCCAGAAACCCACCGCCCGCATCTCGTTTCCATGAGACGGCGCAGGGAAGGCAACCGGGGCTGAAAACGGGGAAAGCTCTTCCGAAAGGCAATATCTCGACCTGGGATCCACCTTTCGGCTTTCTGCTTCATTACTCGCTCCATTCCTTCGCAGCAAAAGGCTGCAGATGACATCGGAGTTGTAATTTTTTTTTTTTTTCCCCCTCCTTCTCCTCCTCCTCTCCCGCACAAGTGCGGCAAAACCAACAGCTAAGCTGGAAGAGAGCTCTCTCTTCCAAGCCTCCCCAGTTTCCCCACTGTTCCCAGACTAGGTACACCTACGGGAGGGCAAGGAGAGCTGGAAAACCGCCGTTGTCTCGGGGAGAGAGGCGTTGCAGAACCGATTTCCCCGCCTGGGCAGAGCAGCCCGGCCAGGCAGGCGGAGCAGGATCTCCTCGGCGATGGAAAATGGTTAAGGATCACTCGCTGCCCCGGCTGCCTCTTGGAATTTTTTTTTTTTTTTTTTTTTCCCCCCCTCCGAGATGGTCAAAATTAGCTGTAAATCGGGTAAAGCAGTCAATGAAAGAGCTATCCCCAAACCCGCGGTTCAAGTTTCTGGTGCTTCGCGGACGACCTGGAGTAAGCACCATCGACTCTATAGGGGCAATTAACTGTATCAGGCTGACCTTTAAGAAAATGAGGGAGATATTAAACTCCTAATTCCCGTCATTACAAATAATTTTCATGAAGGGAACTTCTAAAAGATTTTTTTTTTCTCCCTTACACTTTCCAGTCTATTTTTTAACCCCTGAGTGATTTACTACGTAAGTAATTTTAGAGGATACAGTTTACAGCTTGAGTTATTAGACTGAACACCTCTGGCTGACACCACAACACCTTTTTTTTCTGCCTGCAGCTGTGAGTCACAACCCCATTTTCATACCAAACTGCTGCGCATTCCTTTACAATATAGACTTCCTTCTTGCAAAGATCAAACATGCTCCAGCCGACGTGTTTATTTTAAAATACAGGAAAATTAAAACTAAACACGGACTTAAAAGAAAAACAAATGCATCATTTCTTTCCCTGCTGTCCCTCCTACTAAAATAAAATAAAATAAAATTAGGACGGAACGGCGTAGACCGCTCCTATAAAATAATACAGTGACGGAGCCAAAACAGTCGATTTCGACTGGAACAGGAACGGATCCTTCTGTTTGCTGTTATTTATTTATGTATTATTGTGGCTATGGTTTTAATTATATGTGGGAATGTCAGGCCAAGACGCTGTAACCGTAGCCTCCCTTTAACACACTTTTCCTATTTGTTTAATGCCAGCACTACAAGGCTAGAACAGGCACCAGAAGGAAAATGGTTTCAATATTCTGTTTAAGAGCTTTACAACAGGGAATCCCGGAATTACAGGAAAACCTGCAGGCCTGCTCCGTGGAGGTGCCCGGCAGGACCAGGCAGATTTCGTGCCCCTCCGCAGGTTTCGGGGTGCGGGGAGGGAGCGGGGGGGGGACGGCAGGAATGGGGGGGGGGGAATTGCGGGAGGGAGAGGTGCCCGGAGTCATTTCTACCCAGCAAAGCGGGGTTTTAAAAACCTCCTTGCTGCTCAGGATGCTGCTTAATTTCGAGGAGGGTGAAGGTAGATTTAATCTCTGCTCCTCCCGGTAACCTACTGCGTACTCCTCCAGTGACCCTGCTTGGGTTTGAGAGGGGGCTTCGCTGCAAGTCCTTCTTCCATCCCCTGTTTTTTTTTTTATTTTTTGGCCCGGGGGGGGGTACCCTGTCGAGCTCGCTTTGCCCGTCATCTGCCCCCACTCCTTCGCCAGCCTTTCCCCACGTCCTCGGAGCGATGGGAGAGGCAGGGGGAGCGGGACATACCTGCCCGCATTTATTTATCTTTGGTGCGCATACAGACGGGGAAAAAAAAAAAAAAGAATAATATTTTAAAGAAGAAAAAAATAAAAAAAGGAAAGAAAAAGCAAAGCGAAGGATCATTCGCTTTAGGAAACAGATCAAATAACTCTCCCCTCTCGCCCCTCCAAATTATCCCCGATCCAAGCGGCTCCGAAGCGCTGAGCGAAGCAGGCGGCGAGTCCGCACCGCGCTCCCGGGCTGGGCTTGCGCTGCGGGGGGGGGCGGCGAACGGGACCAGCGGGACCAGCGGGACCAGTGGGACCAGCGGGACCAGCGCCTGCCAAGGGGGGGCCACTGCACGTCCCCCCGTGTCCGCCGGCCTCACCCCCCCCCGCCGGGCCAAGGGCTCTCTGACCGACCGCCTGCCGTCGCGGCCCGACGTGCGCCCAAAAAATGAAGGTGAGAGCGGGGGTCTTTCCCCTTTTTCGCCGCTGACTCCCCCCCCCCCCCCCCCCCCCGCTGCCCGCACCTGCCCGACGGGCGCACCCGCTGCCCGCCCCGGCGAACGGCGGGGACAGCAGAGCCGGGATGGGCAGCACCGGGCCGAGGGTAGGGGGGGGTCACCGATTTGGATAAACTACGCTGGCGTAGTTCTTCCCCCGCTTCGAAAAAAAAAAAGTGGGGGGGAGGCGAGATTCTCGTTTTCAGCTCTTAAAGAAAAGCCCGAGATGGGATGATGCTCCGCGGCCGCCCCACGCCGGCTGCCTCCCGAAAAGCGGGAACCTAACCCTCCTAGGCGGGGTTTTAACCAAACCGGGGAGCTGCCTTTAATTAAAAAAGCATCGAGGAGTCGCTGAGGCAAGGGGGGGGGGGACCCGGGTGCCCCCGCGGCTCAAGGGGATTTGACCGGCAAGTCCTTCGGGCTGCTGCCGCTCCACCTGAGGGGTCCCCGAAATTGGGGGGAATGAATGGTAAAAGCCAGAGACGGCTCTTGCCCCCGAAAAACGACGAAGGCAATTTTTGCGACGCGACGCGGAGCTTCATTTCCTTCGATTTTTAATTTTTTTTTTTAAAATTTTTTTTTTTCTTGCCTGTTTGTCCCCCACCCCGGGAAGCCCATGGAAGCGGCTCCCCTCGGCAAGGTCCCGAAAGGGATGTGCTCCCCAGCACTTCCAGGCTTCGACCACCGAGCCCGGCGACACGCAGCCCCGCAGGCACGGCAACAGTCCCCGCAGAGGGCCCAGACTCCACGGTGAGGGGCGCCGAGCCTCCCCCGCCGCGGCCGCCCCGTCCCGTCCTCGGCTTCTCCTTTCAAACCCGCCGCCCTGAATTTCGCTGCCGGTGGAGACGCGGGACTCCCTCCCACCCGCCGTGTTTCCCGAGTGATGGAGATCTGAGCCCCCTCCCGCTCCGGGGCACCGGGGAGTTTCGGGTCGCGTTTTCCCGTGCCCGACATCCCGGCAAACACCCACCCGTGGAGGGCTTTAAAGATCAAGGAGGGCTGCGGTTCCCACCCGGTCCCTGGCATCCCCAGCCCCCCCACTCCGCAGTGCCCCCCCCCCGGTGCTGGGAGCTCCTCGGGGCTCCTGACTCTGCCCCCCCCGGCCGGGGTCCCGTACGCCCCGTCGGAAGAAGCGGCAGCGGGCAAGAAACCTCAGAGAGGTCCGGGGGGGGGGTGGCCGGTGACATTTATAGCATATCTAAGAGGCAGCGAGAGAAGGGAAGAAGCTGTCTTTGTTCCACTCTTTCTTTTTTTTTTTTTTGGGGGGGGGATATAGATAACATTCACGAGCCCTTTCGCATTAGCGCCCTTTCATTTTGGTTTCCACGGCTCACGTTTGCGAGGCTTTCCAGGGGCACCCACGCGGGAGCAACCCACCCGGCGTGTGAGCTTCTCCGCTGCCCGCTCCGCAGGGGCTCTGCTCCGGCTCGTTGGCCCTGCCCGTCCTAAAACACGCGTGGAAACCCACACCTGCTGAAAACATGAGTAAGATTAAAAAACGACGCTCCACTGCACAAAAGGTACTGGAAAATGTAATGGTAACCTGGTATTGGAACAGTTACACAGAAAAATCCATTTTCTTTGTCTATACAGCAACAATGTTTTCTTTCCAGTGAAGGGAACAGCAAGCAGAAGGGGCAGAAGATGAGGTGGATGTGCAAAGAAAAAGCTTCAGGGTCTTGCTTCCCAAGCAAAACCAAGCAAGCAACCAACCACAACTACCAGCCAAAAAAAAATCTCATGTATTTTATTTGCCTTCCATGGACTTGTATGTTTAGCACATCTTTTATCGTCCCACCGTGCTTCCAGAAAGTTGCTGTACCTTAGCCTGAAATCACAGGCTGCAGCATGAGATTTTGGCAACCTCCCTTCTGGTACAGCTGTTGAAGGAGATTTAGCTTCCAGCAGAACTCATTCATCCCACCACTTATGCCAGATATTGAGTGACTAAATCAGCTGTTGGGGTGGTTCCTTGTGCAGCCAAAATGATCAGCTCCCATGTGCAGTCCACTCGAGATATCACCACCTAAGCCAGAATGACACTGGGGTACCCAAAAACCAGCCAATTACATTAAGCGATGATTACATCATATACAGCTCATTTCAGTTTTGCTATTACCAAAGAACAGCGGAAGCTATGTGAGAAAATGAAACAGCAAAAAATCTGGGTTTCGCCCAAGTTACGGGCTTAAGCATTGAAATTAATCTTTCATCCTAATTTCTGCAGGAGATGAAGCAATGGAAATCACGTGGGGATTTTTGTCTTTAAAATATGTTCCTTTAATACCCTCAAATAATAATCCTTATTAAATGCATTATTTCTTGCCTTCACAGGGCTTAAGTGGATTTTAAATAATTCCTAGACCTTGCACAGTCCCTTTATGGATAAATACCTTTTATCCTCTGTACCTGCGTGTATTTTGCTAAGCAAGTCTCACGGTGGGGTGCATTAGAAATATCCAGATGGGCAACACCAACAGCCGTGGTACTATCAGGAGTTGCCGAAGAGCTAATTGAGGAGTCAAGAGGCTGTGGTGGGGAGCGAGCAGCGAGAATGGATGAACTTTAAGAGCAAACAGACCATTTTAATTCAATATTCCAGAATGGGAAAGACAAATAGAGACACCCCAGTGGAACTGTTTTCAAAGACTGGTTTCTATGAAATCTCAATAGTGTTATGGGCATTTGCTTGAGAATATTTACTTTTCGGTTGGTTATTTGAGAGTCTTTGATGTTTGCTCAGCTGACCCATCCTGATTTCTTGCCCTTTGCTGCCCGTAGGCACCTTTAGTCACTGCATGCCTACATGCTTTATATCCAGCCTCCATACAGATTAGAGTTGTCTCTCGGGCAAGCCGGACAAAATGAAACCTCCAGGTTTATTTCAGCTGATTTGAACTGCTGCCAAGGCAAGGGCCACACTCCGTATCTCAGGGACTGAGTTTTAAAAATCTCATGGGCATAGATCTAGTAAAGAACAGAACACTCAATTGCCATTTATTTCCAGAAGGTATTTCTGCATCTTCTCAAGGTTGAATTTTATGAAGACTCACCCCATCAAATTCTAGCCCCAAGCTGTAGTTTGGTTTTACACATGTCTGTGAGGCTGTTTTCCTTCTACAACTCTCCCCCCCGATAGTTTTAAATCTAGTATGATTGAATGCTTGATTGTGATTGTTGTGAAAGGGACCTGGAGTTTAGCAGAGAAGTAGACAATCAACTTTTTTTTTTTTTCCCAGGATATGTCTTAGTAAAATAGAAATGTTTGTATAAAACAAGGACATTTGAGCTCTTTTAGAAATCTGTATAAAACACTGAATTTTATAGGACTAATTCAGCTTCGCGCAAGACTGTCCTTTGAGATGTATCCTCATTCCTAGTATGCAAAAGAAAACTGGATTTTAGGCTTCTGTATCTGTAGAATTAACAGATTAGTAAACAAATATAAATCTTCAACCAAGTTCCTCCAAGCAGATGCCCAAACTGCACCAAGTGGTCCTGCTTGCTAGGTTTGTGAGCAGCCTTCAGTGAAGAAGCCAGGTACCAGCTGGGGATGAAGAGCGACTGGCTTTCTCTCCCCAGGAGGTGATTTCGTCAGGTCAGGATTAAGGAAAGTAGCAGGGCAGGTTGGAGCATCTTGCAGGACTGTCAATCCAACATCTTCCAAGAACAGCAGATTCACACCTGCAAAACTATAAATATGGAAAAATATGTGCTAACTGCAGTGTATGAGCAGAAAAACTACTATGTGCCTCTAGAAAAAAAAAACACCCTCTGTCTATTTGGGAAAAATAAAAAGCATATGCTTGAAGTTGTTATCATATAAACACATGCCTAGAACATGAACATTTCCAGCATGCAAATAAATTGACTTGTCACTCAACATAGTTTCTATATACTGAAATTTAAAGTAATTAAAGGACAGCTGCTGGGCTCCATTCAGAAATATTTGTTTTATTTTTGTAACACTCAGGATATTTTCTGTATTTTCAGAGGTATTAGATTTCAGTTTGCTACAGTTAATGTAACAGAAAATTCTGTAGTCATTATTGACTGCAACTGCCAACATACAATTTGAGAATTAAAGTGCAATGTGGAAAACTGGCGATGGATATTGAAAACAGTTTGTGCTCATAGTTCACCTTACAACCGATAGTTAGAAGCAAGTTGGTTTTTGAGGAGGTACAAGGGGACGTGCAAGCCGATTTCAGAGAAGAGCAAACACAGCACTGTGGTCTGCAATCAGTGGCACAAGGAGGCTGGGTTGGTTTGGTCTGCCATGAACAGGTAACTGGAGTTCAAAGCTTATGACGATAGATTTGGCAATAAGTGACGAGGTTCAGTATACCCTCCTGCGTTAGTGTGACTACTCATTTCTCGTTAGGGACACAATTTTCTCATTACTAAATTGGCCTGCACAATCCAAAAGTGCTCTTGCTTTCCCTGCGGGCTGAAATGCCGTGCTGCCCTGGGGAGGAGGAGCACGGGGGAATTGCCTGCCAGCCCTCTGATCTGGTCGTCCTTCCTTTTTCTGTAGAGATACGGAGGCTCAGGCTTATGACTGAAATTGTAGGGGACTCGACAGAAACCTTGGCGCAAGAGGAACCTGCCTGTTTCCATCGGGGATGGCATCACCTGGCCATGGGGTTTCAAAGGGAACTGAGCGCCGGCGTCTCCAGTGACCTGGGGACTCACGGCATTTTCTACAACACTGAGGACGCCAACCAAATTCTACCTAGATGCTTTCGTCCCTGCCTAACTTTTACCTGAAGCTGTAACTGGAGAAACTTTTAGCTTTTTCTTGCCGAGGAGGTGGGGCCGTTGTCCTGCCGGTATCTAGAGCTCAGTGCCTTCCCCGTCCGACCCCAGAGACGCCTCGGGTGCCCTGGGCTGAGCGTCCCCTAACCAGCGGGATGTGATGAGCAGTACTCCTCCGGCAGCATCTCCCTGCACAGATCCTACAGAAATCGCTGCGCTGTGGCTGCTGATGGGAAAATCGTGAGGCTTTGGAGGCAGAGTCCCCAGGCATGCTGTGCCATGAGCCTGTTCTGCTGTGTGGGGTTTCGCCTCTTGGAAATGCTTATACTGGCGAGACGCTCAGTCATGTCTCAGGAGCGTGGGTGATCGGTCACTTAAAAAAGCTGGAGACTGCCTGTACTGAAATAATACAGCCCTTCTCCTCTGACGGCAGCAGATAATCCCTGTGAAGCCACGGGACCCGTGGAGTTGGGTTAAATCTCCCCCTCTCTGAGATACAGTTAACCTCAAAGGCATCAATTCTTTGGGAAACTGTTAGAGCAATTTTGTCTTCCAACATTTACAAGGATTTCCAGTATTTCCTTCTGGTATCTTAAATTTGACTGTCTTTAAGCTAAACAAAATCCATTTTCATTTATAGAAATTTATTTTAAAAACGATGAAATGCTACCATCCTATAGAACCAGCTATATCTACGCTCAGGGATATGAGCAGAGAGCAGAAGCAGCAGAGTCAGGCACGCAGATTGCCTTTCTTTCTGCACTTCAAGGGGTAAGCACTACAGATAATCCAGATGCCCAATTAATGCAGAACAATATGAAATTATCAACCTTTGATAGAACTGACAAGTAATATCACTCCCCTGATTTACTGCAGTGAGGTCTTTTCACTCAAACTGCCTTGGGGTTGAACGAGAGACCCCAATACGAAGCACGGGGCCTCACAGCTGTATGACACTTCCCATAGGAGATGGGACACATGAACACTAGAGTAGCTTACCCTGCTTTATTGATGCAATATTTCAGTTTTAAGGTCTCAGTCCTATAGTCTCCGTATTTCACAGGCTTGTGGGACCGTTGATGAGAAAACACACATTGCTGTGAATCATAAGGCAATGCACACATAACCAGGCTCACGCCTGAAATCTGACGTGTACTGTGTATACTTAGCTTGTTCATATACAGTTTATACAGTAAACACAGCAGCAAATGATTACTGGTGTCTATTATACTTAAGGTTGCCAAATATTTTCAATTTAATAATCTTCTTTCCTGTTTTCATGTGATCAATTTTCTTAAAAAAATATTCTGTGGCTTCAAATTTCCTCTCTGTGGTTTTTGTCCCTAAATGATTTTCCTAAGTCTTTTTTTACAATGTTCTTTCATCCACTTTTGAAGTGGTGATGGTTAAAAAAAGAAAAAAAAAAAAGAAAAAATGTTTTCCACATAGACTAAACCTCTCAAACGATGAGAGTCACAGCAAAGTTAACACGGACATAACCTGCATCGAAGGCCAGTGCCCTCCAGTCAGATTTTGATTAATTTTTCACTAATTTTGACTGTTTTGTAGTAGGAACTTTTCATTTTGGGAAAGAAATTTAAGAGAATTGACTGGAAAGGCAGATACTTAGCATAGGTTGTCCTCAGTCCGAAGCCTCCAGATATATTATGCTCATTAAGTGTCCCATTCCTCCGTCTGCATTTTTGTTTCTAAGAAGCAGAGCTCGTACCCTCTTTAGGATGAATAACTTGGAAAGAAGGAATTTACAAGCTCCACAAGTTTATTGGTTCCAGATTTCTTTCCTTTCGGTTTTTTTTCCCTCTGCACATAATTTGAGATGCCTTTTCCTTAAAACTTTAGATAAATATGTTGAAAACATTAATGCATCATAAAGGTCAAAAGATTAAGCATTCAAAAGTCAGCCAACTTCAAGAATTATTACAGTGAGATTTGCATGATCTGTACCCATCTCAAAAGACATAGCATCCAGGACAGCTGCAAACGTCCTCCAGCATTTCAATCTGGTTTCTGAGCTGCCTAAAGAGTTTCTATCATGTTTAATTCTTTGCTCAGACATAAACTAGAAAGAAACAATTCCACCATGTTATAAAAAATTAACATGAAACTCCCCTGATCTTGGTAGGCAAGGCATGCATAAAATTGAATTAACAGTGCTCTCTCGCTGTACCACTGGTATTTTCAGGTGTTCTCAGCCATCTAGAGACTGGGCTTAGACAAAAAATCTATTACTTGTCACAGTGGCATAAACAATTTCAGGAAAATAAATAGACTGCTCCATATATAGCAAACTAGATGAATTATGCTTTGGGGGAAAAAAAACCCCAACAGTGAAGTTACCTTCTAACAATGGCTACTGGGTATATTCCCAGTTAAGTTTGTCTCTATAGATCAGTTCTGTTAAGCTGAAACTACATACCAGTTGTACAGACTGGGGCAGGCTGGCAGGGACTTGGCCATCTCTTTCAAATTATAAGGATGGCTACTCTCCCCTCTTCTCAGTTTAATTCCTCCGTGAGGAATTAATGAATTCTCCCCATTGCAGTGCTGCTGAGGACTTGGGCTGCAATGTGGCCCTTTTAAAGGGTGATTAAGTTCAATTTTCTCTCTGACCCTTATTTTCTAAGAAAGTGATGGTCAGGACAGATAAAAGCTCGGTATGACTGTGGGTAAAACCAAACTGAAACTAACCAAAACTAAACTAAACTAAACCAAACTTTGTTTTGGGACAAATCTGGGAATTCAGATGTTTTCTCACCCTTAAATGGGACTAAATCCTGACTCCCAATATGCCTGAGAAAGCTCTGACAGACAGCAGCAACAGCAGCAGGAGTGAGAAGCAGAGCAGCTGCTAAAATTGGGAAGGGTGAAGAGTATTTCTTTCCATGACAGACGTCACCTGGCAGTTATCATGAGTAGCAACATGAGCGACAGGTACTGGGTTGTGGTGGTAAAAATCCTCCTCTCTCTGAAGAGTGAGCCTGAACTGCTAATTTACAACTAAGGAAAAACCTATGCTTAGGACTACTTTTTTCCAACACACCACAAAAGTTGACATTACTGGACAACCTTGTCTCAGATCATCTGGAGACACATCTGCCTAGGAGGCTTGCTTTAACCAACTCCTAGATTAAAAATAATTTTTTGTCTTCTGTAGTGCCTTTTGCTAAGACTCACTGTCTTGAACAAAAAGAAACCAGTACAGCTTTTCAATATGGATTTTTGTATTTGCCCACTCCACAACTGCAGTACTAGGATATCATTTAGCTGCAGTTTTTCAATATTTCTAGTATCACCATTCAGAACTTCCAAGAACCATCTGATGCTTTTTTCATATCTATTAGAAAAGCAACTGCAGGCTGTGGAACATCGCAGCATTCAGATGTATTTTCCCAGATATCATTTGCATTACCTGTGAGTAAGGATGGAGAGAAAGGCATTTGTCTCTCCCTTGTCTGTTTATACCTGAATGAAATTACATTTCCTATTTGACTGCATGTTTTATTTTTTAATCACTTTCCTCCCTTCTCAACAATTAGAAAAGGATAAAGGAAAAGGCAAAATTACTTATGTGAAGCAAAAGCAGTGTAGCCTCTGTAGGAAAAAGACATATCTCTATACATAGCAGGTTTTAAAGAAAAGTTAATTTAACCAAAACATTTGCAAAATAATGAATGAAATACAATGCAGCTTGGACTATATTACTCATAGAGAGATTGACTATCACAAATCTTATCAACATCTCCACGGTACCTTAAAAATGTTGAAACCCTTACATTGCATCTACAAAGTCTACTGCAAGGTGTAGTGAGGGGAAAAAAAAAAAGAGGCTATTAAAGAAAATCCATCCCTTGGGGAATCTTCTAAGGAGGCAGGAGCTCCTCTCCTTCCAAGAACCAGTGTCCTCGGGGATCATGTAGCACTCGGTGCCAAACGTTTTACGGTCACCACATCCCACCTGGCAATGGGTTTTGGACCGCAGTGTTGGCAGTGGGAGCAGGGTGAGCTGGCTGCTGAATGCAGCAGGGTTTTGACAACCCTGGTGTGATCCAGAAAGGCACCTTATTGCTTCCTGAGTAGGTTTCACAGGCAGATTAGGTGCCTGGCCACATAGGGGTGTTCCAAAAAAATGGAGTGAAATGCTTAAAATTAAATGCTTACATTCAAAAGACAACCTACCAGACCCCCAATATTGGACGGCACAGCTGGCTCAGAAATGCCGTGCTTTAGCCCTCACCCCTCATTAGGGCTTCAGCAGCCTGATTTGCTCCAAATTGAGAGCTTGAATTTGTTTTCCGAGACAGGCTGAGTGATAAAGGAGAAGTTTTAAGTGCGGTGGGCTGAGAGCTGTTGTAGGGTCGAGGGGTACAGCACGGCTGTCCTGGGGAGCCTTGTAGGTGGAGAGCGGCTGAGTGGGAGCCACATCCTCCATCCCTGGGTTGCGGCAGGGGCAGGAATGCAAGAGTTATGAGGCCAGAAGGAAGGCAGGCAAGAAGAAACATCAAATAAAAGCCTAGGGGGTAGGGCAGTCAGCCAGAAGAGGGAAGACACCTAGCCAAATACATAAATAATCCTGGGAAGCCAAAGCAGAAATCAGTAACTCCCCAGTGCCTGCAAGCCTGTGGTTAAGGAGCCGAGACTGGATCTTTTGAGGCAAAGGACAGCCTACAGCCTGGTGTCCCGCCACTTTGACTATGTTTTTGTGCGGCACTACATGCTCTTGCGTGCAATAAACACATTCGGGGCCATCTAGGACACTGGTGACATCAGGAGAAGCATGCAATATGTTTTGCAGTTACTATGTAGGGCTTTTTTACATGACTTTTTAGATTAAGGCACATTAATCGCATCCAAATCCTGTGCTGAAGTGCTCTTCTGGACCTCACGCGAATACATGTATGTTTGTAGCATATATATATATATGTATGTGTGCACAGGTATACATACACATGAATATTTGGAGACATAATGAATCAGGAGCCTGTCTTGGGCAAGTGGCTGCAAGCCCTGGTGTGACATCTGTTTCCCATTCTCGCCCATTAAAGATGATGTTGCAGTTTGGGTGCTACTCCAGGCCATGGTTCCCTCTGCAGGGAAACAGGAATCCACTTAAGGCAACTCCTCCAGCTGGGTAGGGACTATAGCCAAGCTATAGGCTGTAGTCATCACCCTAGATCAGCGAGGTGCTCTGGCCATCCCCTGCAGAAGACTTAGCCTCCAGCCATCCTGACTGCGCCTTGCATAGGGATCCAGATGAAGAACAATTCTTTACTGAAATCACGTACTTGTGCCATTTTTATCCCCAGTGCAACGGTGCAGTAAATAATTCCAGTTTTGCCTCGTTATATAGCATATCTGACAAGCAGAGGCCAACATACACCGAGGAAGCAGAGCCAAGAGAGTGTATTTAGCCTCCATATTGAGAGTTTCTCGGATTCAGCCAACTTACCTTCTTTAATTTAACATTAACATTGTGTTAAATACAGAACCCACTCAGCTAAGAACCTGGTGCATTAACATCTGAGTAAGGGTAAGCAGCAGCTACTCAAAAAAGCCTTGTCATAGACATACTGTAATTTGTGGTAGGGGGGAAATACAACCATAACACATTCAAATAAAATATTCATTCTGGAGTTGGGGAGGGTTATTCTGTCTTTTTTTTTTTTAAGTAATATGGATAAATGTCAATATTCCATATCTGCCTCTTACAGATGGATGGACTTAAACAAAATTAATTTCCAGGAAGGTTGAAACCCCCTTGCCCCTTAACTCCAAAGAGTTAGTAGCTGTGGTCTTCAAACCTTAGCCAGGTGTATACTGAAAGGCAACCAAATGTTTACATTTAAGACATATTTCCAAATATGCCAAGTTTAATATCTCTTCCCACAATGACCTTGTGTCACAAGGGGCAAGAAATATTCACCTGAGGAAAAAAGAAAAATGACTGAAATGGAAATGAACAGATTTATCTGCTGCAAGAGGGTGATGTATTTCTGAATATCTGTCCCAGAAAAGAGGTCGAGGCAGAAACATAAAAATAGCAATACAATACTCAGTCATGAATGGGAAACTACTTTCTCACTAACTTTGAGAAAGTTTGCAAAAGCTATTAAGAGATCAAATGTGGAAATTACTAAGGAAAACACAATGTAAACAGATATTATGGAACAAAGATCTTATTGCTATAAGGTCCTTAAAAGTTGTAATACTCTGAAAACAAGAAATGTTTTAGATATATTAACTTAGGTCTTCAACAAGTTTTTAAATAAATTCAGAGGCTTATGCTGGCTACAAAAAGTCTGTAAAACAATAGTAGTAAGTGTATTGGAAAAAAAAAAAAGATAATATCCCATAATTTTCTGCAATAATACAATATTGGCCTGTGCCACGTCCTGACACTGTTTCACTGAAGTTAATGGAAATTATGGTGGATTAATGGAAAGATGGGGCCTAAATTAGATCTGCAGGGAGACTTGCAAAGAGAAAAAGGCCATTTGTAAAGGAATCGGAGTTGAGACACATTTAATTCTCTATGTAAGCAACATGAAGTTAACTCGTGTAACACCATTCAAGTCCAGAAGGAGCAGAAATGGTGGGGAAGTTTCCTGACAAGAGTAAGATCTTGGCAGAGACTGACACAGACAAGCGTGGAAAATGCTGCATAGTAGGTTTTAAAATTGATGTCTACTGAACAGGAACGTGCTAGAGCATGAAAGTCACAATCTAGTCCTGTAAGTTGTTACAAATAGCTGTGAACCTTCACTCGTTTTCCACCCGAGTCAGTGGTCAGAGTGCTGAGCGTGACGGAGAAGCACCTGGCACGGCGGCATCCCGAGCACAGGGGCTGCTGTGGGGCAGGTAACGCAGCCCTGAACCCCTCCGCGTGGTCCTCGGGAGACACAGCCATTCCCCACGCAGGTGAGATCCACGGCAGCCTACTCTTTCTCAACGCGGATGAAGAACAACAATTGACTCTTCTGTACAAGGCACGAGTTTCAAGGCTTGGCAGGTCAGCCAAATCTCAGCCGACTTCCGCTGGATCACTCACAGATGCTTTTCAACGAAGAACTACCCTGTCAAATGTTATCCTCTCAACTCCCAGCCCTGTTGTCCATAGGACAGGAGAAAAACAGCTTTCAATTTTTTTTAAGTAAAGAAAAAAGTATTTTTTACTGTCTTGAGGCTCAAAGATTGCTGCATTGTCTTGATCAAAAATCCAATAAAAATTGCCTTTGAGCAGGCTGTGAGAAGGCAGATTTTTGAGTGGAATAGGCCAGGAAGTTGTGTGGACTAAAAAATTGTGATAACATGAGCTATAGCTCTGCTACATCAGCTGTAATAACTCATTATTGATGTTTGGTCTTTGAAAACATATTTTCTTGTCTACTGCAGGCTAGAAGTGTGGACTACAAACAATATCTAATGAAGACTGGAGACACAATATTATTCCTTATGTAATGCAAATAAGAACAGCTGAGGAAATAAAACATCCAGGTTTAGAGAAGAGTATAGTGAACTTAATATTCTTAAAAAAATGTCAAACTGATCTCAGTCAACTTCTCAGATAGAAGCCCTCAAGCCATCAGACCGCATGCAAAAGTTAGGATTTAGCAACTGAAGCTACGAGGAATGCGATCTTCGGCCCTTGTGAAGGTTTGGTTCCTAGGTTATGGGCACTCTGGTTTCAGAGATAACGAAACGTGTATATCACATCAGTAAATGAAGTCTAAAGAACAGGGTGAAAAAAAGTGGAAAAGGAAACAGACATAAAAAGAACTGCAGTTCCATATGGTAGAAAACTACCTGGACACACAGAAACCGTATAGTCACACCTGTGAGCATAATCACAGGGATGAAAAGGACAAATCTGACTTTTTTTCCCCAAACTCCCGATCAGAAGGTACAGTGCCCAGCCTGAGTGGGAAACCGCAGTCGTTTTGGGTTGGTTACGTTCAGGTGAGACTGACGGTCGCTCATTTAGGGTTGTTGCAAAACCCAGGTGTTTTGTAGGGTGCTGCAGGGACCCCAGGGCTGGCGGTGACCCCCGATGAGTGCCGTCCCATGGGCACCGAAAGCCCCTGACGCTTTTGGGGAGCAGTGAGCCCAGGAGACAAGCTCCCCGTGGCTGGGAGCCGGGATGGGGCATGGCTGAGCCAAAACAGGGTCCAGCACCCTCCCTGGGAAGCCCCTCGGGGACGGCAGGGCTTGAGGGTGCTCTCAGGGACCTGATGCAGAAGTCACAAGTCAAACCAGAAGCATTAGTCTGCTCAGGAATTCGAAGCATTTTGGGTAAAGACACTTTTTGGGGCTGTTGCTTGAGTAGAAATGTGCCGTGCTGTCATCTCCTCCGCTCAAGTACTTGCTAGCACAGCCCAGAAGAGGTCCAGAAAGGGAAGTTATGGGTGGCTGAGAGCAAGGAAACTGCCCATAGTTCTTAGATTTCCCCCATGATTAGGAAAGCAGGATCTCCTACATCATCTCAAAATGACGGGTACACCATGGCATCGCTGAAATAACGGAGGCCGATATTTCCTCACCAGCACAGCAATGCAGGCAAGCTCCAGTTTTTGCCTGGTTGCTCTGGTTCCCAGCCAGGGGACAGTCCACTGCAGCTGTGCAACCCAACACCCAATTCTGTGTGCGGATCTCCACTTTCCACTTTTGAAAACTCAGTCCAGATTTCCTTTCACTCTGGGGCTTCGTGAGCTGTGGCCGTGTTTTCAAATACCAAACACACTGACTGCATTTTGGAAGGGTCTCACTGTAAACACTCAATGAGTTTTTCTTGCAAACTTCATTGTTACAAAATTACAAATGATGTGGAAACGAAAACAGGTCAAAACCAATCACAAACATGCAATTTCTGTTAAGAATCCATTTCTCATCATATGAACTCATTTTGCGGGAAGTATGCCAAAGTATTGTTTCGAATTTATGTCCATCTCTACCAATGTGGGATTACAAATATGAAAAAGACGCCAGAGCTTATTGAAAGCAAAAGAATGCGGAAATAAGGATAAACTTTTGCTTAAAGCTCCTATACTGTATTTGGTATCTGTGTCTGTTGCTGGTTGTAAGGGATACTCTGGAGATTTTTAATTAAAATGCCTATAGGGGTGTGATAAAATGGCTGTATTAAAAAATGCCAACACTCCAAGTAATGCATGTCCAACAGGTAACAATGATACCATTTAATGGCACAGCCATTAGCAAGAGCCCTCATTAGAGGCTGGTACTGCCCTACTGCCCTGTTCCTTGCAGGTGCAAATTCATCATCTGATCCGATGTTGCACCATCTGAATGTGGACACCATGGTCTGACCACTTCGCTTTCCTTCCTGGATTAAAACTTGCCACTATTAAATCTTCCAAACTGGATACTTAATATTTCTCAGTAAAGAGAAATCCTTCAGTGGCTCTGGACTACTTGTGAGTTCTCCTACCCCCTTGTTATATATATACACACACTCATTTATTCTAACTCCTAAAAAATATTTCATCTAAATATTATATGTTGGCAGTAAAAAGACTATTATACTAAAATATCTCAGTTTTCAGAAGCTGAAAACTACAAAAATACCTGCTGGCACATCTTTCCTGTGGGTGCTTTAGGCAACTCAAGAGCAAATTTAATTAGAGTGTTGTAAATTGGAATAACTCTACTGATAACAGTTGAGTTCTTGTACTACTGTAATTGGTATAAAACCTTTTTGCTCCCTTTCAAATAATTTTTTGGAAGAGAAACTACCACGACTACAACAACCGGTAGCAGAAGTAGAGAAGGAGGTGGAGTAATCAGATAGTTTAGACTATGCATTATAAACTCTTGCAGAAGAAGAGATTAGGCTACAAGAGTCTACTTGTGTGATAGCATTGTTTGCAGAAGGCTGCTGTCGACAGCATAACTTTAAGCATGACTGTAGTCATCTTCCAGGTCTAATGTAAAAAGTTTCATTTTCCTTGAGAACCACTTCTATCAGGGTGACACTACAGAATGCCTTGGGGACAATACCACAGTCTCACTAGCACCCTTCTCAGATAAAAAAATGCTTGTCCCTGTCGTTCAGGAAACTGTTATGATTCTACCAACAGCAACTATATGCAAGCAAAGCGACTGGTGCTGTGGTTTGAGACGTAAAAGAGTTGCAAAACACGTATCTGCCTCTTCCCACAGTTATAAAAGAGCTCCGTGATGGACAGGAGTCTCTCAGAGGGCAATGGACAGAGGGATTTGAGCCAGGGTCTCCTGCTGCGGCACAAAGGGATGGAGCGGCGGAGGCTGTTGTGGCTGAGCCACCATGACACGGAGCTGCGTCCGCTCTCACCTGCCTCTGAGCTGTTCCTGCGGGATCCCTGATGCTCAGGTCTCCGAGGTGCGCGGGATCCGTCCGGTGGCTCTCAGCCCCAAGCAAGCCTGGGTGTGGGGATCGCAGGATCACAGCAGCTGGTCCTCTGAGAGGGGACATTTTAAGGAGCAAGGGGTTCTCTTGTGTTTATCAATATATTAGTCTGCAGCACTTATTCCACAGCTGCACTATATCAAGCGAAATAAAATAACAAGCATTTTAAGTATCGTACCTTAAATAGCAATTTGGTATTTCCTACAGGCTTTCTCATCAAAACCTTTAACTGATTTCTGCTTTATTCTCTCCGTCCACAAAATAAAGCTATGGTATTGATCTGAGTTGTTTCTTGTGAGGATTAAACAGCTAGCATTTATATAATATTTTGAAATGTTACATGCTGTTTTGGTTAATAAGTCGTGATCTGTATTAGCGAGGGCATGATGAAAACCAGCCAAGCCTCTACTGTACAAAAGTACCGTACTGTACACCTGCACAGCAAGCACTGAACCTGTTTTATGCACTTCACAAAAGAGTAATATTTTGCTTTTAGAAGCTGCATTTGCTTTGGCCACAGTGAGTTTTGTTTTATTATCCTGCTGGTATTTTGAAATTCATAAATAAGTCTTGAAACAGATTTAAAACCTGCTTTAAAGGAGTAGTTCAGTGGTAGAAGACAACAGACCCTCTGTCTCCATGTATCTTCCGCAGCATTCAGCCTCTTCCCTGAGGTGTTGGACTTCAGACACGTTTTATTAACATTCTGGAGTTGTACCCTCCTGACTAACCAGCCATTAGCTGGCTCACTGATCCTTAACTGCAGATCACTCTCTCTCTTATATAGGCTGCATTTCCCTTAGGTTCCAAAATAATTAGTCTCCCGGCTATGGATGTGATTTCCGTTTAAAGGAATGCAGAAGAAGCACCTCAGCCACTGCTGGCAAGCATCCTTATTCATGCTACGCTCCTTCTCTGGTTGATATTCATAGAGCACCAGATTCTAATTCTACTTAATAATTAGGCTAATACTACACATACTTACATTTGCCTTCCAGCGCAATTTTCGGCACAGTAAGCAGGGAGTTGCACGCACAGAGCTCCCATAGCAACACGTTATTGTTAACCAAAGTTGTGTGCACAGCTCCATGTGCTAAAAATTCACCGAGGACCAATTCAGCTGTCAGATACACAGGGGCAACTCCCACGGGATCTCAGTGGAAGGTTCAGAGAGCAGAATAATCTTATAAAAATATAAGTGTGTTATGATAATAGTCACCCAGAGCTCTGCTAGGTCAGTACTGTGAGCTGGCCTATTTTGGACCACAGAGATAAAACCCTGTGCTCTCTCTTTTGTCAGAGCTGAACATAAGGGCATCATTATTACAAAACATTTGAATATTATTCCTCAAAACGTGCTCTACTGTAAGGTGTGATACCTCTATACTAAGGAAGTGATGGTGCTTCCTGATGGGCTGTGTGACTGCAACCATCACTTTGGAGAACTAAAATGAAGAAAACCTGCTCTTTATTTTAGAATACAGAAAAAATATTGCAAGTGATGTCAGAAGGAGACAAGATAAGGTCAGTGCAAATGCTTATCAAATAATTTAACCAAAATGTTTTCTTCCATAGCTTGTACTGCCAACCTCTTCATTCAGGAAAGGAAAAAAAAGAACCCGGCAATAAAAATGCTGTGCCTGAAAGGTCACTTATTGCATAGAGTCACAAAGTCCCAGTGGACTTTCCCTAAACACTTAAGAGTCTAAAACTTTGCTAATTGTTTTGATTGCCTTTTAATCCTATTACGCCTTTTGTTTTGGCCTTCCATTTATTGAATGTGTCAAAAGCAAACACAGTTGTGATAGACTAAAGACATTTTCTTACAAAAAGGATAGATACCTAGTAAGTGACGTTTGCTTCTTATACGTACTGCCCTGTGTAATTTTAAAGACTCTAGGAATATGTTTTAACTCAGGTTACCCGACATCATCAACCAATGAGAACAAAACACAAATAAGCAAACAGTGATAGGTCCCCATAGGAAGTACTGAGCGATTTCAGCTCCCCCTGCACCCGTACACAGAGGTATGAGGACTGTTCCTCTCCTCGTGCCTCCGTTAGCATGTTTGTACCTTACTAAGGGTAGGCAGGAGTAGGCACAATCTGCCCCCCTGCCCAGACTCCTGGGAGTCAGGGTGGTTTTGTGCTGTGGCAAGTCCAATTACATCTGCCATTTTTAAGTGCCTTCTTGTATCACAGTCAATCATAGCTGTAAATGCTATAATTCAGACACCTTACCTCACTTGCAAATACAGCAACGTAACTTGAATGTGTAAATACCAGCCTTACTTTTGCAAAGCTAGAAAACAACATTTTCTTTTGGAGATCGAAGCAATTCTCTGTCTTTCTCTGCACATGTACCAGGCCTGACATATCTATTTCTTACAAGTATGACTGGTTTTCCAGTCAAGTACATGAAGCCAGGGAGGGAGTCTTAGCTCCCTGGCAGGGGAGTACTTGGGCAATCTGCATATTTACTTTCTTTCCCCCCTTTATTTTATTAAATTCCGTCTTCCTTGATAAGTCATTTTAAAATGTCCATTTCAAGCATTTGCTTTGATCTGTCTTCCCGGTAATTAAATTGCCTGCCTTTAAATTGCCATCATTTAAAATAATCCTAATTAAGACAATTTCCCCAAACTTCAAATACTGGTTTTGAATTCTTGTGTGAAGAGAATGAATAATGATCCTATGTATTCACTTTAACACTGCCTACTTTTCCCGTACAAGGAAATCGATTTTCTCACCTGTCATGTTAACTGAGGGCACAATCCAGCAAATTCTTACTTCTGCAAGTAGGTCTTAGTCACACAGCAATTCACTGGAACTAATTACAGGAAGATTTGCTTATGTGAATAAGGATGGCCTGGATAAGATCATTTGGGTAAGTGTGCAAGTGTGTATGTGCATCAAGTAAGCATAAGCCTGTGCAATAAGCATTTCATACTGATGCTTTAGAAGATGTCCCGTGCGAAACAGTAACTGCAGTTCACACAGAAAGTGAAAACGAAGATTTCTGGAGGTTGAAATAAAAATAATTATCATGGATACATATACATCTGCAATGAATTGCTTTCGATCTGTATCTGAGTAATTTATGATCAGATGATCTGTTTGTACCTATTTCAACTCTTGAGAGAACCCAATAGTGCTAGTAAATACAAAGGGGCTAGACAATGCTTGTATCTCATAAAACCTATCTAAAAAAAAATCAGTACTTTATTTTAACCTACTACAAACGTCACTGTACATTGTGTTTTTATGACACATATAGAGTACTAAGATAGAAGAAAGCTTATGAGCAACTGTGACAGTCAGGAGAATGCAAAAAATATATAACCTGGATGCCCAGCTAGTAGTAGCCTATAGAGGCCGTGAAACGATTATACATTACTATGTTTACCTCAGCCTTTTATATTTACATATCAGAATATATGTTGGAGGGTTTAATTGTGAGGTTGTCAAAAGTAAAAGTACTTTTAGAAACCCAAGCCATGCAATATTACAGGGGAAAAAAAAGCTTAAAAAGTCTTTTCTTCAAATGGAAATACAGAAAACAACATGTTGTTTAAGCAGGATTTTATTTTCTTCTACTCAAGTGATGAAGAAGCTTTTGTAAAGAAAGGCTTTCATCTTATACATGCAGTACTCCATCACAACATAATTACCCTAATTTGTATTCCACTGTAGAAATAGGCTTTTTCAGCTTAAACAAATTAAGCAACAATCACTAAGTGTACATGACCAGCATTCTTTCAAGTAACCTGTTATCAGCTCTGGCTACAGCTTTATCTTGATAAAATGGAAATCCTGTTTTATTTTCCTGCTTTTCCCCCCAGGATTATGCCAGTCAGACGGCCTAAAGAGGCACCGTGATTCACTGGCTGGAGCGAGGGACAGAGTATCCAGAGATTATTTCCTATAGCCTCACTAAATCATTATGTGATCTGGGTCAAATCCTGACTGCCTTTGGGTCTCTATTTAGGAGACAGCCTAAGTACACACTTAACTCTGAACACGTGAATAACCCGGCCACACTCAGAAGGTCTTTTATGCAGCTGCATGTGCTCCCTGCTGAATAGAGGCTCTTCTGCTGCTCTTTTCCTCAGGCTTTGGTTGATATTATGTGTCCTCAAGGACCACAGGACAAGCTCTACCCTGATCTGTATTTACGTTATTTGTCCTTTAGCTGTGCAACTACAGATATCCCTGCTGTTTGTACACATTCTTCTAATTATTAATCAAACTCTGACCTGGTGGAACGCTACCAGTGAGGCTTTGCTTTTGTCACCTTCTCCTCCTCAGTCCCTCCAGGTACGACCCTATGGGGACCATAATGGACATTCCAAAATGCTGGACAGGAGCTGAGGCCAGGGCATCAACCGACTCTGTCCCAGCAGTGAGGGGATGACTCCTGACCCCACTGCAGCATCGCTGCTGGCACAGAATGGGTAGAAGCGGAGGGAGGTTCTGCTCTGAGAGGGATTTGAAGGACTGGCAGTGTCACAGCAAAACCAGGGTCTCTTTTTTTCCCCACTGCTGGGTCTGGAGGAGATAAAGTCTCACTGGTGCCCACTCTCCAAGGTGCAGCTGCGGGAACCGTGTGTGGCTGCACATGGGCTTGCCAAGCTCCTTACAGAAAAAAAAAAAAAAGAAGGAGCAGAAATGGGGAGAGACAATAAGGCCATCCCAGAGCTGTGGTAGGAGGAAGAAAGGGGGTAATCTGTCTCCTCACGAGGCAGTAGTGACCAGAATTTGGATGTTTCCCCATGGAATAAAAAAGATGCTGCCTTCAGATCTTCCTTCAGCCCTAACAGAGGCTGATCCACCACGCAGAAATATTTCCAAAGTAGGTAGCTCCCAGCAGAAACAAGGTGAATGGGAAGACAACATATCTACCTCCAAAAAAGAGTGGGAACCATCGCTGCTCCTCCTGAAGTGCTGGAGAAAAAAAATTCACCAGGCAGGCACGTTTGTTGCTGTCGTGGTTTAACCCCAGCTGGCAACTAAGCCCCACACAGCCGCTCTCTCAGTCACTCCCTCCAGCTGGGGTGGGGGAGAGAATCAGACGATGAAGAGTAAAAGTGAGAAAACTCGTGGGCTGAGATAAAGACAGTTTAACAGGTAAAGCAAAAGCCATGCATGCAAGCAAAGCAAAACAAGGAATTAATTCACCGCTTCCCATGGGCAGGCAGCTGTTCAGCCATCTCCAGGAAAGCTGGGCTCCATCACACGTGACGGTGACTTGGGAAGACAAACACCATCGCTCTGAATGTCCCCCCTTCCTTCTTCTTCCCCCAGCTTTATATGCTGAGCACAATGTCGTATGGTGTGGAATATCCCTTTGGTCAGTTGGGGTCTGCTGCCCCAGCTGTGTCCCCCCCCAACTCCTTGTGCCCCCCCAGCCTCCTCACTGGTGGGGTGGGGGGAGAAGCAGAAAAGCCCTTGGCTCTGTGTAAGCCCTGCTCAGCAACAGCTAAAACAGCCCTGTGTTATCAGCACTGTTTTCAGCACAAATCCAAACCACAGCCCCATACCAGCTACTGTGATGAAAATTAACTCTATCCCAGCCAAAACCAGCACAGCTGGATAGCGTTTTATCAGCACATGTGTTGTGATCTCCTCTGGCACAGCTGAGATCAGCTGTCAGAAACACAGGAATTAGTGGCTGTGGCAGGGGAATGCCACCTTCCCTGGACCTTTCCCATCTCCCTCTCTTTCCCAGCCAACGTTGCAGAACTTTCCTTTCTCCTACAATCCCCACAGCCTGTCAGAGAGGAGCAATCACGAGGCTGCTCTGTGAGGGAAGGTGAGCTGAGGGTGACCACAGCACAGACAGGGCAGTGCCCTCACTGTTAGGGCACCGTCCCACCATGACTGGGCAGGGCGAACAGAGCAAGGGTTGTGATAGCAAGAGGTCCTATCAACAGTCCAGCAACCTTCAGACAAAAGCAACGTAACAAGTCAGGTTTGAGGTCAATCCAGGAAATCCAAACAATTCAGGAGCAGTGGGGAATAGGACTGGGCAGGGACACACCTATGATGCAGCTCAGACCAGCAAAGGGGCTGAAATGGGGCTCCTGAGCATGGGCAGAGGGTGTGGGCTGAGGTCTCAAGGGAGTCTGGTCAGGACAGTTAGGGCTTATGGGGGCACTTGGGGCCCAGCACAGCCTTCCTTCCCATCATGGTATGACCTTGCACCTAACAACACCCTGGGTTTTGAGGGGTACTTGCCGTGAAAAGCTCTGATTTTGGCCAATCCAACTGGCAGTTCCTGGGAGTGCTCCTCAGATCTATAGCCTGGCCAGCTAGTGAGGTATTGAATCCTCCCCCAAACTTGTTTAGAGTCTGCCCCAAATTTACTTCACTTGGTACTCTGGTTGCCCCTGCACTATGACTGCTGGAGGGGCAAAGTGTTGGCAATGGATAGGGTTTGGGTGATGAGGCCTCAGGAGGAGAGACATGAAAAATGGGGTGAGTCTTCAGGGATCAGGTAAGCCAGGAGCCAAGGGTGGCCACAGCCCAGGTAAGGCAGTCCCACAGCACCCCACTGGCATGGTGACAGCAACAGGTCCCATTGACAATCTGACCACCATCAGGCAGAGACAAGGTCATGAGTTGGGTCCAAGGTCAATCCAGAAAATCTGAACAATAATTCAGGAACAGGCAGCTCAGATCAGGCCTGATGACCCAGACCTGAGCTGAAATGTGTCCCATGGGCTAATGGTACGGGTGCGGTGAGGCTGACCAGGACAATTAGGGCCTTGGAGCCCAGCACAGCCTTCCTCAATCACCTCTCTGGGTCACGGATTGAATGGATAACAACTCTGTTTCCCTCAGAGACAGCAGAGAGAGAGAGAGCAAGCAGTGGTGCTGGCGCTCTTCCCTCAGTGTTTAACGTCTTATTTGTGCTCAGGGGCTCCTGAAATCAACGCCTCAAAAGCTGGTCTTTGTTAACTCCACCGCCCTTTGAAGTACCAAAATCCAGTGCTTTCTAGCACCATATGGTGAATGCATTGTCCTCCCTTGTCATCACTGGATCCAAGGAGGAATATGAAACCATGGGCACCAAGAAACTGATACCAGAGCAAAACTGTAAAGACCGACGGCTTAAATAGCCTTCACAGGCAAGTGAGGACCAGCCAAGAGTATCCTCATGGTTGATATGAGGATTATCACCCAAGTGTCATATGTCATGCCACATACAGAAGATACGGATCATTCTGAGGAAAAAGGGATGGAATAATCCACACAGCTGTGACTAAATGAACGTGCTGCTTGACCTTGAGATTCAGACTTCTTGATCTCCTTTTCACAAGTTTGAAATTCCCAGTGCTTACAGCAGAAAACAGGAGATGGGTAAGAACACATGTCTTTGCTGTTACAGCAAAGCAAGATATGACCCACCCGAGATTGTTTCTATTGCCAGTTCTGGGTGCCACCATCAGTAACAGACCTGAGCAAATAATTTCTCTCAGGCCTGTTCCCTTTTCCTCCCTCGATTTTTCATTTCCATCTCTGTACTCAGGGGGATGGTTGCTCTACATACCCAAGAAGAAAGCTTCTTTTCCTCTCCATCAAACCAGCTTGCCTCTCTCTGCTCCAAGCTTTCACGCCATGGCTGTAATCCAAACAAATGATTTAGCCCTGCTGAATTTATTGTCTCTTCCAAGGAACTCCATCATCTCCTTTAGCTTGTCCATGCCCAGGAGTAGCAAATTCTAAAAGCAATCTTAAATTTAAATGTACCATTGTGTTTACTGAGGAGTGAACCTTCAGGCAATAAATACTACAGCAGGAATTCACCAAGACTCTGTTAGGGCTTGACAGCCCAGCCAGCCATTGCGCAAATCTTTGTTAGTCCTGACAACATGTTTTTTTTTTTAATCAAAGGAATTACAAATTTGTTTTTAATCTTTGGGGTTACTCTTAATGCCTTAGAAAGGATCCAAAGCTATTTAAAACTGTATTCACATTACAAGCAGGCAGTAAATTTCAAACTACTAGTCAAGCCCATTGTCACTCCATGCGAACGATGCCACAGAGAAGAGGCTCAGCAAAATTTTTGTCCATGTACTGGAGTTCTTTAATGTGTTTCAGACATAGCAAGTGCTCTGGACCCCCCTGATTTTGGAATTCACGTCCCCTTTTCCTGGGCAGATGACCCTCCAATCATGCAGAACCTCTGGAGGCATCATACAGGTGCTGAGCAGCAATCCTAGCAGTCGTACAATCGTGCTAACTCCTCCTTGGTCCTACAAGTGTGACAGCTCCAGGAGTTCATCAGCAAGGCTCCAAGCCAAAGCTAATTTCTGTGCAATGAGGTGAACAACAGTGTGAGTTTATATTTGCTCAGACCTGTGGAGCCATTGTGCTTACCTGGTTCTGTAACACCCTTGTCCCCAAGGCTCTTGAGGAGGAAGTAAGACCTTTACATTGGCACAGTCTGAGTCCTCCCCAGACCACAAGTCTCTTTCAGTATTTCTTTAGGGTTGTATTTACCTCCAGGCTACACTGGAATACATTTTTGGGTTCTTTTTGCATTCTCTGTGAATTTCACATTCTCATCCTTTTCTTCCTTGAAGAACTCTCTCCAGTTGTCTGGATCTCTGCCACTTCGATGCAGTCCTGCAGAACCTTTCAGCCCATGAAATCACAGGAAAAACACAATTCCCGCAGAGACATCACTCCACGGTGTCAAAGCAGTTGTGACTCCTGTGCTAATCTCATAAGAAATTTCATGAAGTGGCATCACTTCATCACATCCAAGTGTGATGCCTTCCCGAAATTTGCATGTGCCCTCCTTGATAACTACTGCCATTTAGGGCTCCATCTCATGAGCTGCTTGAAACGCTCTGCAAGTCGCTCTGCTTCCCAGCCTTCGCCTGCCCTCCCTGCCGCAGACTGTGTGAACTCCAGCTAGCTCTGAGGCAGGCGGTGCTTAACTCCTAGTTTTTACATCACGTTTCTGCCAACAGGCTTTTAACGTCCTGAGGATGTGAAAAAGTTAAAAGTTGTGTCTTATCTAAACTATCAGACTAGAGGAAGCCAGACATCATCCCCAAGACAAAGGGACTCTCACTCTGCTAATGTGGGACCCCCTGCACATTTCCCCAATCAGACCTGTGTTGCAGTGAGCAACTTTGCTAGGGTGTTGGGGCACGGAGTGCATCAATAGGCCTTAATGGTCCTGACCAGCTTCACCTGGGGCTTCCACCCACATCCTCTGCCCACGGCCCGGTACATCCATTTAAGCTCAGGCCTGAGCCCTCAGCCTTGCTTTAAGCTATATTTTTGGAGGTGTACTTGTCTCTAGTCCTATCTCCTGGCTGAACCTTGGTCTACTGTCCTAGCTTTGTCTCCATGTCTCTTGCTGCTCTCCCTGACAGGAGTCCCAGGATAGACCTACACCTGAGTCATCACCTTGCCTTCAACAGTCTGGGACTGTCGATGGACCTCGATAGCGGCACCTGGGTCTGCCCACCCTGTTCAGATCCTGCAGGACTCTGTCCTGGTGGTAAGGGCTCCCTGAGTCACCCCTGCCTGGGTTCTGAGGCTCCTCTGGGGGGGCAGTTCAGGCTGGCCCCAAAGAGCCCTAGGGACTGGATGGCTGGTGGAAGGTAGGGGCTGGGCTGACCAACAGCAGGAATCTGGGATGAGGCTGGGCAAGGGTGGGACAAGCAAGCCATCCCTGAATGGTCCCTTGGCTGGGAGCAGGGCTTGGGGGATGAAAACAGAGGTTCCTAGAGCAGCCTTTGAGGGTGGGAAAGGGATCAAATCACCCCTGAGGCCATAGTGTGCTGGGTGAAGGCTCAGACCTTCCCTGGGGAGAGCCCAAAGGCTGGAGAGGTGTCACGTCATCCTGGAGACCAGTTGGGGAGGGGAATCCAGCCTCCTTGGGGGACCCTGCGTAGCTGGGCAGGGATGAAATCAAGGTATCGCAGAGCAGGCATCCCTGGGATGGGGATCAAGGCACCCATGAGGCTGGGGGCTCAGGATGAGTCTGAGCAGCCTCGGAAGCTGGGGAGCACTGGAGGCTGCTGGTCAGTGGGGCTGAGTGGGCACCTGGGGAAACCTGGGGGGTCTGGGGATTTCAAGCCCTCCCTGAGCAACCCCAACAGCTGGGGTGATCCAGGGGGGTCCTAAGCAGCCTTGAAGGCTGTGTGGTTGCAGAGGGCCAGGTTGTCCCTGGGGGCCAAGGGGATCACAGTGTCCCAGAGCAAGCCAAACTGGCTTGGGGATTAAGCCACCGTTGAAGCCAGGTGGAGGATGAGGTGAAGCCCCCCTAAGAATGGGCCAGGGGTTCTCAGGTTGCTCCTGAGGCCAGGGTCATTCAGGACTTTCCTGAGGAGACCTTGGAGGAGGTTGGGGAAGGTGAATGATGCTGACTGGGAGGTTCATGCACCTGGAGAAACAGAGGCAATGTGGCATGCATGGGCTTCAAACCACTCCTGAGGCCATGAGGCAAAGATAAGGATCAAGCCACCCTGAAGCATGTGTATGTGTGGTAGGGTCACCCCTGAGGAGCCTTAGAAGGGGAAGGGTGTTCCTGCCACCCCCGAGGAGCACCGACAAGCCCCAAAGCCTGGGCAGCTGGGTGTGGGGTTGACCTCAAGGTGCTCCAGAGGAGTAGGGAGCTGGTAGCCTGGACTGCATCCTGGCTTCTCAGTGTCTGTGGCTGGGCTTTGGGGCTTCTCTGGGGTCTCTGACAACTCCCTGGCCTCCAACTCTTGACTCCCGTAGGTGAATTTGGCATGAAGGATCTTTCCTCAGAGTCAAGATTTTTCTGTGGGTACTTAGCAGAGAGATGTATGGAGATATTGACTTGGCTGACTCTAAGGCTGAATTTCTGTCTTTCACAGCGCGTTGAGCAGAATGCTGATAGAAGCAAAGGCTGTTTACAGAATATATAACAGATACTTCAAAGAGTTTTTCTAGCTTTGAGTTCTTCAGACACAGGCATTTGTGCATAATGCATTTCATGTTCTATAAACCTGATACAATATACTCCTTATTAGATAAAGGCAGGAGGATTACAATTAGTCCAGTTTTCTCCCTCAGTTACAGCTTAAAAGTTAGATGATGATACAACAGCTTATGATTCCTGTCTAAATTTGGAGTTATCTTAGAAGGCAAAGGTAACTTTCTGCTGTAAAGAGAAGGGATGGAGGAAATTCTCAGCATTGAAAGCTACAGTTCCCCAGATTCCTTCAAAATAATGAGAGAATAAGTTGCCCAGTATTCCAGTCTCTTATAAACCTGCTTAACTTTGTGTGTGTTAATAGCTTTAGTAACTGAGACAGGAGTGTATAGTGAGAGTTACAGCATTACGAATGTGCTTAGAGACTGCAGAAGTAGGGTCTTTGTTTTTATCCAAACTCATATATCCCTTAATTATTCTAGATATTTTATTTTTGCAATTTCATTTTTTTATATCTACAATTTCTTTAGCAATGGTGATGTATGTTAACCTCTCTTTGTTTTTTGAACTGTTCAATAGTAATTGTGTATAATCTTGATCCATTAGGTATCTCCCTTTTCTTACAGAAACAAAATTTTGTAATTCATGTGCAGTACCCACTTCAACATAGAACAGGCAAGAAGGTTCTTAGTAAAGCATGTCGGTCAAAATCAAATCACAGTAAAAGCAGAAAACTTCATGAGCAAACAGAATATTAGCATTCTCGAGGTTTTTTCCCAGTTCCTTCCATATGCAAGGAGACTTAGCTTCACTTGGAAACGGGCTTGCATTAGGCCATTTCTCACTGTATCAGGCTCTTTATGCACCCAGCTGGCTGCAAAGTTTCTCTTTGCTGCGGTGTCTCTGTGTAATCCCAGCCAGTTTCCCTTTGCAGCTGTGGGGGGCCTCCTTTGATGTGCCTCTGTAGGTGGCTGCCGATCCCTCAACCGGGGCCTGCAAAGAGAATCTCTTCTGTAAAGGAAAAGAAAACACCCTGGTGATGCCATGTGACTGTTTGCTTTATGCATGCTGGAGGAACTGACGTCAGGTGCCTCAGGATATTGTTCTAATGCAATAACATGATGTTGTGGTGTGTATCTCTGTGCATCTAATATATCTAATGGAAAGCCTGTGGTGAAGGACAACGCGGTCTGTACCTCCCTTCTGCTCTTGGTCTCTTTTACTTTCAAGACTCTCCATGTGTACTGAAAAAATCTGCGGTGTCTGCTTGTGACTATCAATTGCGAATAGTGACCTCCTTTAGATGTATTAAGAACATTTTTCTTACATTGTTCCCACCTGTGCGGTTGTAGGGTACTGTTAATACAGGAAAGCAAACGCATAAACATGCAACAGAGGTGACCCAATGCTGATTTTATTTTTGCTTCTCACTTGGGAGGAAAGGGAGAGAAGTTGTTTCATGTACCTTCAGCACGCAGCAGAGATGGCCCCAGCTTTCTCCTTTCTGTTACAGCTTTCACCTCTTTTCACTTTGAACATAAGTACTGATACAAGAAGTTAAAGTGATGTAAAACCCAATAAAACTAGGCCAAATTTTTCAATATTATGGGTAAATGCAAGCAGGAGCTTGCGTTCTGCCGTGGGGACCGTGCAGCTAGAGTCCTATGAAAATACCCACATTTGGGTGAACCCAGTCACCCAGCGGTTTTTCTCCTCCTCCTGTGCCTCCCTGCGGCATGGGAATATGTCAGTTGTTCCGGGACATACTGGATCTCACTGCAGGATGTGAGAGAATTTAGAATCATAGAATCATGGAATGGTTTGGGTTGGAAGGGACCTTTAAAGGTCATAGAGTCCAACCCCTGTGCAATGAGCAGGGACATCTTCAACTAGATCAGGTTGCTCAGAGCCCCATCCAACCTGACCTTGAATGTTTCCAGGGATGGGGCATCGACCACCTCTCTGGGCGACCTGTGCCAGTGTTTCACCACCCTCGTCGTAAAAAATTTCTTACTGGATGTAGTATTCCAGGTGGGGTCTCACCAGAGCAGAGTAGAGGGGCAGAATCGCCTCCCTCGACCTGCTGGCAATGCTTCTTTTGATGTAGCCCGGGTTACGGTTGGCTTTCTGGGCTGTGAGCACACACTGCTGGGTCATGTCCAGCTTTTCATCCACCAATACTCCCAAGTCCTCTCCGTAGGGCTGCTTTCAATCCCTTCATCCCCCAGCCTGTATTGATAGTGGGCATTGTCCCGACCCAGGTGCAGGACCTTGCACTTGGCCTTGTTGAACCTCGTGATGTTCACGTAGGCCTGCTTCTCGAGCTTCTTCAGGTCCCTCTGGCTAGCATGCCATCCCTCAGGTGTGTCAGCCGCACCACTCAGCTTGGTGTCATCGGCAAACTTGTTGAGGGTGCACTCGATCCCACTACATCATTAGTGAAGATATTGAACAGTACTGGTCCCAGTGCAGGACTGGTACCGTTTACTGAGGACTATAAAGGTGGGATAAAAAAGTAAGGGTTGATGTAATGCGTGAGTTGAGGGAGTGATGTACTCTGGTAAAACCTCTCTAACAATGATTAATGCAGTTACACAATCAACTGACTGCATAGGAAATATCCTCTTACCCTGCTTGAGGACCTAGCTTCTGCCTAAAGCCTGAGGGATTTATTCCTAATATAACTACGTATATTGCCCATACACATTTTCCCTATGGGTGTCGGGGTTTTTTTTTTTTTGCTGTCTTCTAGCCCTATGCGGATCTTGTGGCAAAGCACATCTTGGGTGTCTTGCAAATGGCCTATGACATACTCCCTTTCCTTAGCTAAGAATAATTGCCTTTCAGCTTCAGAAATGGTAGTCTTGCTCTGCTACTGTAGTGAGGATAAAGAGGAGGCTCAGGTTTACCCTCCCTTCCCACGTCGCCATTGTTTTAATAACGCTGTTTAAAGAAGGAACGGTTGTTCCTTTGCCTTGTGAACTCCGATTTGAATGCCTCGGGTCACATCTTTTCTACACTTTGGTGTTGTGAGCAGCTTTATACCCCTGCTGTATTTCAACAGAAGTCCAAGATGGGAACAGCGATGCTGCTTAGGCACGTTCCTCACGGTAAAACTCTCACAGCGTTTCCAGGGATGGGTGACGATTTACTCGGCACCACTCTGCCACTTCCATCAGCTGAGATCCAGGACACCTGCGGCAGCGCACCCGAGCCCGGCTGCGCGGGTCGTTTCGGAAGAGGCCGACGCAGAGCGTCGTGTGCCAGCGAGCCGAGCGGTAAGTAGCTCCTGCGGATGACTGGAAAACAGAAGATCAGTGGCATCCCTCCTCCTGCCAGCCTCGCCCGCGTTTCGTAGCGCAGGGGCTCCGCTGGACCGGCGAACGCTCTTCCCCTTCCCCAGGGCGACCCGGGCGCTGACTGAATCCCCTCACGCCCGTTCCCGCCTCGCCGCACGCGGCCGGCAGGCAGGCAGGCAAGGCGCGCGCAGCCGCAGGCAGCTGCCGGGACCCTCGCGCCCCTCCCCGCGGCGGGGCGGGCGGGCAGCCCGCGCTTGCTCCCTCGCGCCCGCGGCGGCTGCTCGGATTGGCTGCGGGCGGCCCGGCCCTCCCGCCGCCGCCGCGGGTGAAAGGGCGGCCGGGCAGCGGCGGCCGCGGCCTTAAGACATGGCGGCGTTGGCGTTACGCTGGGGGGCCGCGGGCGGCCGTCGGGGGCTCCGGGCGCTGATGAGGGTGAGAGCCGCGTTGGGGGCCGACAGACCGACCGACCGGGGGGGGGGGGGCGGGCTGGGAGCGCGGTTTCTTCCCTCGTCGCCGTTCCCCGGGCGGTGCTCGGCGCTGAGCTGTGGGGCCGCTCGCCGGGGCGGTTGAGGCGGCCCCTGTGTAGAGGGCCGGGGCGGGTCTCCCTCCCCTGTGAGGGGCTGCGGATGGGGCCGCCGGGCGGGTGCTGTCCCCACATGCGTGGGGACGGGTGGGTGGGCGGTGGTCTGCGGGTGCTGGCTGGAAAGGGGGTGTTGTCGTGACACCGTGGAAGAAGCCCAGCCTGGGTCCTGGGTTCGGCTGCTGCGGGCTGGCAGCATCCGAGAGCCTGTTCCTCAGTGTATCCCACCCGTGTGGTGCTAGGAGTGTATTTTTTATTTTTTCTCTCCTCTTTTTATCTGAATTTTCTGCTGCTGGAGGGGGTTATGTGCTACTTCCTGTTTATTCCTGCCCTCTCCCTCTGTTAAACAGGAGCTTATAAAAACTTGGGGGGTAGAGTGTAGTTTTATACTATTTTTAGTAGTAAAATCTTAGCTCATAGAAAAAGGCTACGGCTTTGTGAAACTGTCGTCTCCTTCCTCCCTCCCTCTTTACCCCAGATACTTATGGGTCTTTCAGCTGTCACTTTAAAGCTTTACTGTGGTTTTTCATTCTTCTTACTTTTGATGAAAATACAATAAACTCATTGCAGAACTATACTAATGGTTTTGGTGAAGACTTTAAATTTCTAGAAAGCCTTATTCCTTAGACTATGGAGGAGCTTCACTGAGGTGGCTGCTATGTTTTCTTCTCTACTACTTCTACAGATTGTGCTAAAAGAAAGAGATTAGGATAAGCACAAGCAGCGTTAGCGCATGGTGTATAACAGTTGAATGACACTACAACTAGTTTGTGTATGGGAAAAGTGGTGCAAAGTACCTGTAATTGCATACAGTGGGAGGAATATATCATTTTTTTGTTTCCCAAAAAGGAAAATGACTGTGGAGATCTGCAAGTTCCAGTGGAGAGGAGTGACTTGCAGAAAATGTTTGCTCTGTGTACCCCTGAGGGTGTGGGATAGGTTCCTCTCTCGAAATGTAACCCCATAACAGTACTGTAAAGAACTCCTCGCATGTCTCTAGGGATCATGTAAAAGAGGTGGTTTATGTGGGCAGGGCATTTTGAGAAGGGATTAAAGAGGAAGAAAGGATATGCTCTACCCAGGTATTTTTCCTTAGGAAGTATACATAGCAAACCTGTTTTGCCATTAAGGTGTACATGAGAGAAGCTTCTTGAAAAGGAAAGAAAAAGAAGTTTGGAGGCAATGATTTGCAATTAGCAGAGGGCTCGTGCTGTTTGAAGACTTTACTTTTGGTAGCCATACACACGTGTATGTGTAGATAGATGTGGAAGACTTCTGCTCTTCCCACTAAAGTCCAAAGACTTTAATGTCAGTAAGTCCTTTGGAGCCTCCCTGTGAAAGGCCTACTTTGTCTCCTTCATTCTAACACCTCAAGGGCATGGTCTGACTGCCTTGGTGTAGACAGTATAGAAAAGTTACGTTAGTGACACCTTTGCAAAACAAAATATTTTTATAGCTACCTAATAGCACTTGTGACTTATGTAACTGAAGTGATTTCTAGCCCTTAATATCTGTGTATGAAAGTCACCTTCAGGACATCAGTATATTGGAAAGCATTTAATAAGACAAATTTGCATGGGAATCACTTTCATAGATTCTTTTATGTTTTGCTAACATAGGCGAATAATATAATTGATGTCTTCAAACTTTAATGTGCTTGGAGTGCTTACATCTTTTGCAAGGGCTAGTAGCTATTGAGTTGTCCTTAACTTCTTTTGCCCCTCTCGTGTGGGAATAAATAAAGGACCCGAGAGACGGTACAAAAACACTGAGCTGGGGATTCAACTAATTGCTGTGTTTCTAATCTAATGCTTAGCACTCCTGTTTAGCTTTTATGCAGAACTGGTGCTGTTTAGAATATAACCAAAATTTCTTTTTGAGTGCTTTCCACTTCTGGAGCTGGGAGAAAATCTGATGTTGAAAGAAGGCTGTAGTTACAGAATGAGGATGAGAGTTGGCTTGTGATCTTTCAGTCTTGAAACTCTTTGGAGAGAGCTGTCAGACTGTTTAAAATAATGTAGAAGAAAGTGATAAATACTATACATCATGAAATTGAGAGTGAAGTGGTAATACGGATTTTATCAGGGTAGATCAGTTTTCTAACCATTGAACTAAATGTATGGAAAATTTCTCTGCCATCAGTGCCCTCTTAAGTTTTTAATCTGTGCAGCCACCATTTTTAAGTCATGGAAGTTATCTGTACAGCAGGAGCTCCTTGCTCTCTTCTGTGACATTATTTTTAGCATGCGGTTATTCCAGGGAAACGTTTTTCCCCTTGGTTATGAGCACAGAAGCATTAGCCTGACGGGATAGCAAGATTGGTATCATCTGTCATTAGGGAAGGGAGTTAAAATGGTCACCAGTCTAGGGAGATGAATGTAGCCCTAAACTTTTGGAGTTCAGCGATTGTTTCTAGTATGTAAATTACAGATTTTAGTACAAACAAGTACTCTCAAAGCATACCACAGGTAGAGATTTCTGTTTTTCGCTTTGCTCCCAGGAGCAGCTGTTTGGATTCTGCAGGCAAAGCATGCTGTGCCGTCTACTGTGGGCAAATCTTAGTTCTGGAAGAAAAAGTTAAGAGTTCATTAAAATTTAGATTGAGTAAAAAAATCTCAGTCTTGTTCTGAAACGCTCTCTGTGTGTTTTAATTTTCTTGTTATTTTGTTCGTCCCAAACTTGCATTGGTGGTTCCTGCATGATTGTTACAGTGCTGGGATCTATTTCACAGGCGCTAGCCTTGCTGGAGCTGTTTAAGCTGCTGCCCTGAGAAGCTGTTCCAGCTTTCTGGAGCTGCTAGGTCTTCATCACAGGCTGTTCCTTGTGAGCTCCTGTCTCCCTCCAACTTGTGCTGGCACTGCTGCTTGAATATCTAAGTGGATACGCTGGACTGAAATCTGGCTGAGAACACATTTTTCCCAGTCCTTGTGAGTATCTTCTCAGCTGGATGTATTCCCTAGTCTGGTTCACTATGTGACTATACAAACTTTTGGGATCCATACAAAGGAGAAGGTACTTGGGAGTAGGAATGATTTCGTTTTTAAAAAAAGCCTTAGGTGGAAGAGTGTTTCCTTGCTTGTAGTTTGTGTGCTGTTCGCAAATATGAAAAACGGGTTTTCTCTTCTTCCTTGTAGAATTACTAGTGGTTCTTAAACCTGGTAAGAGTGAAAGAACTGTTATGTATAGCACAGTGTACCTTACAAAACCTTGTACTACATCTTGTTTACAGTTGGCTTCAGGAGGATCTGCTTACAGTTACAAGTGCTTGGCTATTCAGCACTCTCAGAGAGGGAGTAAAGAGGAAGGGCAAGGGCTTCATTAGACAAAAAAAATACAGAAGCGTTACGTTTGCTTTCATGTTTAAAAGATTTATACAATCTTGTATTAATAAGCTACATTTTCAGCCTTGTAGATTAAGTCTTGCAGACACCTGAAGGTTTCCTGTATGCTTTATACATACTCTATCAGTAGAGGCCCATAAACAGGGGATTAACATGTCAAGTGAGTTGAAATAAGAAAAGATTTCGAAACAGTTTGTGTAATCAAAATGTGGAAAAAATTATGTTTTCTTCGTGTTTATAAGCACTCAGGAATACTTATGGCTAATGGGAAATACACTGCAAATATAAAGGGGCTATTCTCGTGGTGTCTTAAACTTGAATCCCTGAAAGTGTAGGGGCAAAAATCTCAGATTGCTAGCGGAAGACAGAAGGAAGAGGTAGAATTTATGACTAATGAAAATAAGTATGGTACTCTAGCTGTTACTATTGGGCATTGCTTACTGTATTTTCTAGTAATGCTAAAATATACATTCCTTCCCATATTAGACTTCTTAAAGCAAATGTTGGTATATGATGCTTTTCCTGTCTGGAATCTGGAACTGTGCATCTCCATTGCAACATTGAGACCTTTTTCTACCTGTAAAGCTCAGTATCAATGAGTAATTTACAAGATGACCAGTATGGTAGGGAAATCTATTTTCTCAATGAGGGACATATAAACCTTTACAAACACACATGTAAGCCATCTATAAATAACAAGTTAATTTTCTGTTTTGCTGTTGTGTGCTGTGTCCTTAAACCACCTGAAGAGGTTTCCCAGGGCTGCATTGGGTCCCTGGGAGGCAGGTTCTCAGCTAGACCTCAAAGCATCAGTGTTATGGTGAGCATACAGTTCTACAAATTACTGGGTAGGCTGATGTATATGAAGTTATTTTGTAACTGTTACAGCTATTCAGGTTTGAGCTCAGTTTGGCTATTGTGCAGTTAATAGATAAAGCAGGGTGCTTTTCCAAAATGCGGTAGTAACACTATCTGTTTTTTGAGGATTCAGTAGAGGTGGGAAACTCCAAGCCAAACTCAGAAGTCCAGAGTTGAGCTCTCATAAATGAATAGTCTGTGTTCTTGGGCTTTCAAGAGTCAAAAGCTTTATCAAATTGAAGTAACAAGTCATGACAAAAATAGGTTATACTTGATGACTCTGCTGCCCTCTCCTAGTTTTGCAAGATACAAAAAAGTCACTAGGTCAGGCTGAGCTCTCTGGGCTCTGTTCTGAGGAAATTTTTATGTGAGGTATAATACCTGGAGCATGTGTGGTTTGGGGGGGGGGCAGCCAATTAAGCGTATACCTTGAGAGTTAGATTGGCTTGGCTTGGTTGGTGGTTTGAGAGTTCTTTGGGGATTTTGATGTATCTTTTAATGAACCTACCTATAGCAGGAGCTTGGGAGCCTGGGGCAGGTGACACCTTGGTAGCTGTCGATTTGGAGATGGCAATTTAGCGGTGTTCCTTCGTGGCCCTAGCTGTGCATTATTTACAAAATGTCTTTTTATTTTTAACTACTTATTCAATTGCTCATAGTGGCTAGGAGCAGACCTCTAAAGAGACTTTTCTTGAAGTGGATTCTAGATTAAGCAAGCTCTTAAACCTTAGTGTATATTGGTAGAGATACATACAAAACCCCACAACTCCTTCTTTCCAAAACTGTGGATTAGAGTTGGAATTTCACATCTGAGTTGAGCAATATGCTTGATTTGTTTTAGGAAATTACCCCACATGTATTCAATTCAGGGCTGAACCTGGTTCTCTAAGTGATTCTAGTGTATGTGTGTGAGAGGAGGTAGTTAAGTTTTTAAACATAGATGCATGATTGGGTTAGGCTATTACAAAATTTTTATGTGAAATCTGTCCAATTCTGTAGTGTAAAAACAGAGCTGAGTGTGGTTTAATGCTTTTTCAGTTTTTTTAATTGCTTGGTAACTTTACTCTTTCTGTATAAAAAGTTTGAATAGGGCTTTTTTTCAAGACAGCACATGGCTAAGTTTCCAAGCCTTAATGCTAACTAATTTTCCCATCATAGCCTTTCCTTCCAGTCTCCATCTGTGGCATAACTTTTCTGGCTTCTCATACATGTTCAAAACTAGCTTTGTATAAAAGGTGTTTACAAGAAAATTCAGAAGCTTTTCCTCCCTTGCCCCCTCCCCCTCTAGCTAACTGCAAGTATTTAGATTAGCCCCACTGACCCTTAACAAGCACTTTCTTCAATGAATAATACTAACTCGGTGGAGGTGTGTGGTTTGGTTTTTTTTTTTTTTGGGGGTGTGTGTGTGTCCTGTATGACCTTCTTTGGACTATTTGTGGTCTCACAAGTACTTCTGTCAATAGTGTTTGACAGGAGAGGAACTCTGTCTGCTTAACTGTGTGTACTCTGGAGTAGGAGAGTGTACTCTGCTGCTTCTGCTATTAGCTATCCTTGCTCTTCCCTCTGACAGGATCTAAATTGCAGTATAGTCACTGAAGGTGTAACGGTGCTGCCATAAACTTGGGATAATAACCAGCTGGTAGATATGGTTGCAGCTGGCGGAATTCTGTCCTTAACTATCTTCCCTCTTTAATGCCTGAAACAGCTTGTAGTGTCACATTCTCAGTTGAAGAATAATATACCCCTACAAAAAAAGCAACCTCTGGTGGTTTTGATTCTAGCACATCAAATGATTTGCCTTTCAGGTTGTTATTCTGGATTTTATTTTTGGAGAGTGAAGAGAAAAAATTAAAGCAGCAAAAAACCCTACCAAAACAAACACCAGAATGGGAGAGAACCCAGCATGTGAAACAAGGTGGAACAATTGCTTTACACTGACTTTTTAGTTCCAGAATAATTAAGAATATCTGAATTGTTCCAGAATAATTAAGTTGATCTGGATTACCTGGGACAGTGTATGCTATGTCTGCCACTAGTGATTGGCATCTAAATCTTCTGTGAAGCTGTAGCAGCTTTCTAGTCATGAAGCTTGGTCTGAGCTGACACGAGGTAGCGTGCTCTAAGGCTTCCTTTAGTTCTGTATCACAGGACTTGTGTTGAAATATATTGTTTTTCCTTTATAACATTATAATGTCAGCTGCATTACAAATGTGATGCCCTTCTCAGTCCTGGGGTGGTTTCTGCTTTCTGTGATACATGAAGAGTATCTAGGTCAGGCTAGAGGGCTGCGTAGGGAGTGTTCTCATTCCAGTTACTGCTAGCCACTGGTACTTCAGAACCAATATGAGCTTACAGTAAACTTAAGATAATTGAAAAATTGATGATGTTTTTTGTTCACTGCTGTTGTGGAAGGGGCAGCTGAATTCTCTGAATTCTCTCTGAATTCTCTCTGAGAGGGCGCTCTCTCAATATTCTTTATATGAACATACACTTCCTTAATTTTTGATCTCCTTTCTAGTATAGTGTAGTCAGTCTTCATCTGTTTTTTTTCAAAGTCTTCTCACAGGAGAGCCTTTACTTTCTACTACTTAGATTTCTGCAACTTCTGAAAACGATTCTTTCAGACAGAATTGACAGGTTCTGAGTTCTGGCAGTTGCCAGTCACTGCTGTTACATGCTTCCTACTAGGCACTATTCACTATTAGGGCTTTTTACAGTCTTTTTTATTCCAACTGGGTGAACAGCTGTAGTTGTCCCAGAGCTGTCTGTATTGATGCAACTTTGGTGTGGGGTCATTTATCTGTCTGATTATTTTTGTTTATGGTTAACTGTAGCTGCCATTATGCTGTGAATTGACTTGCTTGAGAAGTACCTGTCTGAATCTCCTCCTTAATACACCTGCAAATCTGTTGTATCATCTATCGTGTTCTCTTTGAAATAGCATGTGTATGCTGCTTTTTCCTGACATGTCATGCAAAATTGTTAAACTATAGGAGCTGTCTTTGTAGAAGTTGGTTCAGAGCAGAAGTCTCAGAGAAAAGGAGAAAAAGGCCTCTTTTCCTCAGACCACCATCAGGGGTTGTGGTAGGGAAGACTGGGAGCTGAACTAGCATCTAAGTCTGTTCTACTTTTGCTCTCCATACTGGTCCAGTCCATTACCTGCCTTATTCCCAGCAGCTCCCTAGCAGCAAAGACCTCTTCCTATATGCAGCATACATGGATGTGTACTCTTTTGAGAACTTTGTAGGTATTTCTTGGAACAAGAAGGAAAGAAGGTGGTATAGTGGCGAGCTTATTAAAAATCATTTATACCTAAGCTAATGACTTCATATCTAGAGCTTCTGAATTGTTTTTGGTTACTGTTTGTTGGGTGTGTGCTTGCGGGAGGGCAGATCCTTATAAGCTTTTGTCCAGTTGGTGAGAGAATGGAAGGATATGGAAGAGTTTCCTCAAGATGTTAGTATGTGAACTGTTTTTATCTTATTGGAATACTGTAGCAGGAGAAAAACTTTTAACTCCCTCTTTCTTCTGTAGTGTGAAATACTGTGTTCAAGATGGTGCCTTATAACTTCACATAAACTGTATTCGTCTGTGTATGATCCAAATGAAAAGGTAAGTAGTATGGTGCATGTTTTCTCTTTAACGTTTTACTGTACCACTGACATTTGTCTTTTAAAGCTATCCTGTCCCCTGTGCTGCTACTAACAGTGGTAGTTCTCCTAGTATAACCCGTGTACAGTCACTAGTTTAATAGCATGTTTTTCTTCCTTTTTTTTAAACCAAAAAGGAAGTTGCTTTTACAGTATACTTGTCAAGATTGGATGCTACTTCAAGTGCATACCTTAGAAGGTTGGATAAGTGATTGTGAGCTTGGGAAAGTTACATACTGGCCTGAACATGTTATAATTATGAAACAAGTATTAGTATTCTGCATGGGCGAGTACAGGCCTATTAAAACATGTGGGAGGTAGACTAACCAAAAGCTTTTCATAGAAACAAAAGCATGCAATAGTGGCAGCATGATTGTTAAATGATCTGACACAGGGGTGAGAACTTTAGAGCTTGGATAAAGGTGGGCCTTTAGGGCCTGCAGAGAATAGTAAATCCTCATCTTGGGACTTGTGCAGCCATCTCAATTTACAGTTACAAGCCAAGAAAAACTTTTCTTGTGGGAGATTGTCTTGGCATGGCCTCTGAAGTAACACACTTGGAAAAATGATGTGGCTGAAGGTACACTAGTATTGAAGGGCAAGAATGCTGACAACTCAGGACTGGTAGGCTTGCCCTTATATACCAGTATAGAAGGAATTAACCAGGAGTGAAACAGTATTAGAAAATGGGGAAAACCTGTATGTACCTAGAACTGTGGCTTAAAAAGAAGTCTTCTGAAGAAATCTGTATTCTTAAGGTCCTTGCTTAATCAAGTTTGCCTTCCTTTTCTAAAGACATAGTTATGTTTAGACAATGTAATTGAGTATTTGGTTTCTCTTAACTAGGAGCTATGTCATTCCAACCGGTGGCTACTACAGATAGTTTAACTTCTTTTCTGCTTTTTCCATTCACTGCCCCTTTCACTGTCTTTGTAATGACAAAAGTTTCATATGAGACCTTTTGGAGCTAATTAGTGGAAATGACATAAAAAAGAAATGCTGCATGTTACTTCAAAGCAGCATGTGATTTTTTTAAAAATTTTTTAACATGCTGGACTTGAGACTTGCCTTTAACAGCAGGAGCGAGAGTCCAGTCTCTTCCTGTTAGTGTCTTTATTGCAGAATTAGAAAATAAAAGTGCATGTCAAATATTCTTAACATCTTGATACTGAGAGTCTTGTCTTGCACAGTGACCATACTTGATTAATGAAACAACTCTTATATACCAAGAACTAAGTTGATGAAGTATTTGAATTTTTAAACTTTTCAATGCCAAGTATTTGGGAGCTTTTTTTAATTCCCCCTCAAGTTTGTATGCTTAAAAACTTCAAGTACCTAGAATGCTGAAATTTAGATTCAGGAACCGATTTTTGAGAGCATGTTGGAAACTTTTCAGTTTTTTCACTGAGTTTTAGACCAGGTGCCCAGCTAAAAAAACCTCTCCAAACAAATTGCTACCTCCTGTGGTGTTCTTACAGTATTTGTACCTCTGATAATTGAGCTTGCTTAAGGATGTTTAAGATCGGTCTTTTGAGTGGGGGGTGTGCGTGCCTGTGTACGAGACAGCGGTACACTTTCCTCAGCAGATTTGGCTGAATTTACCATATAAGCTTTCTGCAGCTCTTATGTGGAAGGTTTTATCGCTTAATTTCTGTAGATTGTTATCGGGTAGTATTTTTAAACTGGTCATGTGATGCCAGCTCAGTCCTGACTTTGAAGAAATAAATTTGGTCAAGGGCACCTTGAGTTTGTGTGTTTGGAGTAGGGGAGCAAACAATACATACCCTAGTCTGTCAATAACAGTTCTTGCTGGGGTTTTGCAGTGTTCCTTCCTCTCTTCTTACACCTGCCTTCCCCTCCCCAGATTAACTAATGACTGTGGGGATAATTACTGTTGCAGTGGCAATACTTCTTCTCCCCCCAGGCCATATAAAAAACAGTTGTTTGGTGTATGGGAGGGAGAATAGCTATCGAAAGTCTTGCGGTATAGTTTGATAAACCTGATCTAGTGTGACTGCAGGCTGCCCCTGAAGGGGAGAGTCCTGCTGGTTCCCTAACCTGTTTTTTGATTTGGAGCATGAGAGGCAGAGTAGGACTGTTCGATTAGTGTGTAGAACTGATGTGTCCTGAAGCTGCATCCCTGCTAGGTCTGATGCATGGAAAGCAGTGGGAGTCAGTGTGTAAAGCAGGATTGTCCCTTTCAGTGGCAGTCTGTATTTACAACCAAGGTGCAGTATCAAAGTGCACCTATGTATTTAGTAGCAAGGCCAGTGACAGCAATAACCCTTACTCCCAGCAATGAGATTTTTATGCTGAGCAACTCTGCTCCTCCACCACTCTTTCTTAATGGGAAATTTTTGTCTAGGGTGTAAGGCTTATTGACTTTTGACAGCTTGTTATCCCCTTCTTACAGGCATGATAGGAGTATTGAAGGTATACTTAGAGCATCAAGTTCACTCTAGTGTGAAAAGTGACAGTGAATTTCAGGGGTGTACTAGATTTGATTTGCTGTTGTGTTGCGTTTTGGTTGCTACTTTGTATTGAGTGTGTAGCAGTGTCCTGATGGCAGTGCAGGATTTTGCCAGGTTCCTTGCCTGAGGCTCAGCTGCAAGGAGGAGCAAGGCTGGTACAATTCCAAGCATGCCTGTGCAGGGCAGAAGTGTTGGTCTTTTACCTTCCGTGCTCTAGTCAGGGAGGAACCTCTCCTCCTTATGATTGGAATGTCTTTTAAAGATGTCCCAAAACAGATGAGTCTTGTATTCCAGGTCGTCTCTGCTGGTTAGAGGCATTGACCACTGTACCTGCCAGCATGTCTCTTCCCTGGACTTGGCTGGCTCTTAGAGCTTCTGTAGAGTTCTAGTTTCTGCAGAGTGTGTGGTAAGGAGAGTCAGGGAATGTTGGTGTGAATAGTCAACACCTTTTTCTTCTGAACTGTTCTGAACCTGTGCCTATGCTAGGTAGATCTAGTATAGCATGCATACTGTTTATGCTATATCATCATTGTTAAATCAGCAGAACCCTTTTGAAAGTAGGTGATCTTGGACTTACAAGCTCATGGATAAGCTAGGGTTTTAGTGGAAGTGGAGGAGAAAAGAATGCTTATTTCTGAAGGGAGAAAAACTTGTGTTTTGTTCATCTCTCAAGATTCTTATTGTTCTTTTCCCTTCAGACTTTTGAAAAACTCCTTATTGCAAACAGAGGGGAGATTGCATGCCGAGTAAGTATGTAATCTTTTAAGTTTTTTGTAGTTAAACTGTTGGTATTTTAAATATTGATAATTGTCACTTCTTATATGGTAGGTCATCAAAACATGTAAGAAGATGGGGATTAAAACAGTTGCCATACACAGTGATGTTGATGCCAATGCTGTAAGTACTACTTGAATTCAAATGGTAGATGGGATTATTAGTAACTCAACAAGACTTGCAACTGTTATGCAGGCTTGTTGATTACCATGGTGAGCATGTTGGCAATTCTGAAGTATCTTTGTATATGTCCTTTTTCTCCATGTGCTTGAAAGGGGGGAGGTGACAAGGTTGAGGAGGATTGGACAAGTATTTAGCATGTTTTTTTGTGTGAAATCTTCTGTGTTTTGCACATGTAAATGTTACCTTGCTTTTTCCCTGGATTAAGCTAGGCAGTAACACCTGGTAGATACGTGCACCAAGTGTAAGAGTGGTAGAGGAACCTAAGTTTTGTTTTGCTAATGTACACAAAAAAGGCAATGAAAAGTGGATCTTAGGAGATGGTATAGAACTTGGTATAAATTGTTCCTGTGCCTGGTAAATCCAAGTCATTGCTTCCCACTTCACAGAGGAATGGCCTCTCCTACCAGGTGTGCTGAATGGGCCTACCGGAGCTGTTCCATTTCGTGAGGATATTGAGGTGCCTTGAATATTCAGCAGCATGGCAAGAAGGTGGTAAAATGGCTATCTAGACAAGTAAGGTACTTGTCTAACTACTTGCCCATTTTCAGGTCTTGTAGTCTTTTGTCTACTTTATTTTAGAAATATTTTAAGTGACTTGTAGCAAGAATAGGAAGGTAATTTCCTTTGTGATAACAACAAGTGTAGTCATACTTGCCTATCCTTGTTGACTAGAGAGAACATCATATTATTCCTTGCCTGCAAAAACTGGTACAAGAGAAAGGAATGGGGGTGCCTCTGTGTCCTAGGATAGTTTGTTGAAATCTGGGAGGGAGTTAAACCCCTGTGTTATGATTTAATAGAAGAGTTCCCTCAGACAAGCTATCAGGAAAAAAATAAATCTGTATTTTATGCAGGACAGGACTTGTGAATATAGGTGGTGGGTTGCTCAACACTGAAAAACTGAAGCATGGTTGATGGAATCTGTGAAAGTAATTAGAACTTAGGTGTTTTCAGAGTTAAGTGAAAGGTGAGAACTGGTGGGAGTTTTGGACTTTGACAGTGTTTTTGTCTGAGTCCTTTTGTGGTTCTATTCCTACATGACCAGCTCAGTTCATATAAATAGGCTGTAGGTAGAGCAAGGGACTGAAACTGGATTTTCTGAGACAGGACAAATGCCCTACTACTTGACTTCTTTGCCAAGTACTCTTCATTCACCTCAGAAAGAATTATAGTTGGTCTGGATTTTAACTGGTAGCCATAACTGGGAGACTATAGTAGCTTGTGGGTGCTCAATGGACTGTGAAATGAATTCTTAATGGATAGGTGTCAGACTTCATGATAAATCCTAATTCTTTTGGAAGCCAAAGGTTAAGTGGATATGAATACAAACTACTCTGTATGATCTATAATCCTTCTAGTAAAACTGAAGCATGCTGATGGGTACTTGTATTCCATCTTATGTATATAGTAACTGCTGTTAGGGTAAATGGATTCACTGTTTAGCAGCATTGCATAGTCTTGTTCACTGGAGTGAATTCATTCTGAAAATAGGTTAAAAAAAAAGAAAACGTTTTCTTTCACTAGTCTGCAACAGACTTGAGAAAATGAGTTGGTCTTCTCTCCAGTGTCTCTGGATGGCTTTGGTTATTGTGTGGGCTCTGCTATGAGCTGGAGACTATGAAAAAATCTGATAGTAGTAAGTAAAAACCAAGATTGAAGAACATAATGAGGGTATAAGAATGACAGGAAAAAGTACAACTCATGACCTTAGGGAAGGGAGTGCAAATAGTGGATTACAAAGAGGAAATTGAAAATATGTCTATACTGCTTCAGTCTGCAGTGCTGTCTTAGCTTTAAAATATGAATAGGGTCTTTAATTTGTAACAGTTCATAAGAGAAAGGAAATACAAGCTGGTATCTCAGAAATGCACTAATATAACAGTTCATAAAGATAACATTAGGTGTGCTGAATGAGACGCCGACAGTTGGAGTTCGTGGACTAGAGAGAAAGCTCTAACAAATGCTGTAAGGGTGAAATAGTGTCTGCTTAGCTCCTTGTATCCTTGCTTAAAGACCAATCAAACCTATCTGTACAAGGTTAAGCATTAGCTGTGTGCACTGAAGAAGCTCCAAGTATTTGAAGGAAAATGAAAGGCTACTTGAAACACTGTTCTCTGTGCTTAAAAATAGGGTAGTGGTATTAAGTCTAAGCTATTTTTTTGGTCTAGTTATACATATGTTGCTTTTGTCTACCGTACATCCTTTAATCACTACCTTGGGTGCTTGCACTGGGAAACAGTTTAATGTCATCTGTCATTTAATGACTTGGTTACCTCCAGTTATTCATTGTTTGTGGGAACAACCTGGCCATTGCAGGGGTGCGTGTGACTGTCAGTTTGGACGATCTGGATAGATGAGTCCAGAGGCCAAATTCTTTGACTGTGTTACTTACTGTAAAGTAACAAACCATGTTTGCCCTGTAGTGTTGTTTTTGTTCAGGTTCCATCAACTGTGACCTTCTTGGTTATACTATAGTGGTAGCAAAATCTCAAACACTCTGAAATCAAACTTAGGAGCTGATGCAACCTGCCAAAGGAACCTCTGTCCTCAGTGTAGCTAGGAGAAACCTGTTTGCTCAGTGGTAGGATGCTGTGAAAGAGTTGTGAATATCCTTTTTATTTTGTGCTTGACAGGATTAAGCAAGACGTTCCTCACTCCTTTAAGACTTGTATCACAAAGGCAATGAATATCATAGGTAGCTACCCCGAGGTTGATAGCTGTTGAACCAAAGGTAGGAATAAATGTAGATGTATGTGGTTGAATTAGTTGCTCAACCCAAAGCTGTTTTTACTATAAATAGTGGGACCTGGTTTTAACTGACTGGAGTAGGTAGGGATGGCTTACAAAAATATTTTTGATTGAAGTGTTTAGGAGTAACATTAATTACAGTAGGTAAATTTTCTGTTTAGAACTTAGAGTAACCTTTGAGATGTAGTAATAGCCCCTTACTACATTACCTGTGTAGCTACTTGCTGAAATATGGGTAGTCTGATACTCTTGATACTAACTCATTTTTACAAATAACTTTAAAAGGAGGGCAAACCAGACAGTCTGTTACATCTCTCTGGCTTTCCTTTCTGTCCTGCTGGTTGAAAACAGAACTGAAATTGCACTGAAGCAGGGTTCTTTGAGTGTGCTTGCAAACTATTTAAGGGGGGAAAAAATATTACAAGGTATCTAGCAATTCAGGCTCTTCAGTGATAGCTTCTAGTTTATTCCCCATCCAGTGTCATATGCATAAATGACTCAAGCAGGCATTTTTACCGGTGTTTGGATGGGAATGGTATACATAGTAGATACTCTTAAGATTCATTAGTGAATAATCTTATCCTAGAACTTTATTTTGGAAATGTTTTTTTTTGGTTGAATATTCAACTTTTCTTTCTTTTTTTTTTTTTAAATGTTAAAATTCTCTGAAATCCTTGTGGAGTTTATAGTGCTGAATGGAGGTGCTGGGAATAGCTGAAATACATACAGATTTTCAATGAAACTACTTCTTGTTCTTCAGACTTAATTTCTATGGAACAATGGCAAATGTCTTGACTATGCTGTAGAGCAATATTCATTTTGACATACTAATTTTACATATTAATGAGAAGTAACTAGACTATAACAGTACAAAGGAATTTTCATTTCAAGAAATTAAAACTTCACTAACTGTTATGAGCAGGAAGCAGCAGAAAGGACTGTTATAAATTATGAATGTGGCAAAAATTGAACAACCTACTGAGAGCCAAATTAAGCTTACCTGAAGAAGGAAAATACAAAGAACAAAAATACTGTTTTGTGCACTTAATTAAAAAAATTGCCAAAGACATGAAGGATTTCTATAGGTTAAAATTGTTAAGGCGATAGGGAGGGAATGTTAACAAAGCTTAAAAGGAGGTGGGTGATTTCATAGACTTTTGGGTGCTTGTGTACTAATGCAGAGTTACAGGTAGCTGGAAATGGTATTAAATGGGATTGGATTACATTTAGAGGTGGGAGGGGGTGTGAATTGGGCGAAAAAAGATTATGTCCAAAGTTATTTATGCAGCAGAAGAGAAGTTGCTGCTTTAACAACTGTCCTGAAATAAAATCATTGTGGTGGTTGGGGAAAACAGCCTGACAAAATGGCTTCTGAAACCCCCATAGAGCATACAGTTGCTCATGTGGTACTGATTATGTTGAGAAAAGTAGGTCATAATGGATGCTTTTTAGGGTCTTGAAAATCCTGGCTAATACTCTTCATTACATCTGTTATTTTGGGGAAAGCAAAGGGAAGAAATTGTATACTGTTCAAAAAGCTGATTTTTTTTTTTTGTTTTGTTTTAAAACTTCAGAGTTCAGCTTGCAAGACACTAATTCTTTACACTTGGATGGGTCAAAGTGGGGAAGGACCAATAGAATTTGGAAAATTTTTTAATTAAAACATCTGGTGGAATTATTTTTGGGATGAGAAAACAAGCAAAGAAGTTTCGGGAGAACAAGAGTAATCGTATGTACTTTTTCCCCCTGAACTGATTGGAATAGAGGGTTAAGATGAAAGAGCCTCCTCAACCATAAATGTAACACTGATGGTGCAAACATTGTCAAGGAAAGCTAGAGAACTATTGTAATGCCTAATGTAATCAGCTAAAAGTATGATAAATGAAGAACAAGCTTTCACTAATTGGATCTGAACAAAAGAAGGTATAGCATAAAGCAGTGAATGAGATATAATTTTATTTGGCATTTTTTAACACAGCAGGGATTCTATAGCCATACGAAGCAATGAACTATAAATGACTGAAAAAATCCCATGGGAAAGTAATGTAAACTACTAAAACTTTACAGAGTAGTGGACAGTTAGTTATACTTCTTTAAGATAGTTTTTTTTTTTTTCTGTCAGTTACTTAAGACTTCAGGTGCTATTGTATTAAATTGCCTTAAGCATAGACATCTCCAAATGTTTTTAGCTTTTGCAGATCATCTTGTTCTGCTAGATAATACACAACCAAAAATGATGCAAATGCTTTTATTGATGTAAAGATAATTGCACAGAATTCAGCTGTTCTCCAGAAACTGTAGTCTTCAGAGTGAAGGAAAATGGAAAAAAATCAAATGACCTAGAAATGGAAGATCTATATTCCTTTCCTATTTTTTTTTTTTTTTTAAGCTTGGAGTCTGAGGCAGTATTTCAAAAGGAATTTGGGGGAAAATGTGGTTTAGGAACTGCAAAGCTGATTAAGGTTGTAAGCTTCTACACCAAGTCTGTATTGAGCTGAATGAATTTGGGTGAACAAGTTGAGCTTTTGACTGAAACAATAAAAACTTTGAATTTTGCTGAAGACTTCCCTATAGTTTAATGGGGTGCTGTTAGGTTCTTTTGTTCTTAAGAAATCTAGTTGGCAAAAATAAATATTGTGGGGGAATTTGGCATTTAAGTTTTAATCTAAAAAATTTAACTAGATTGAAAAATGGAATTTTATCCAAAACTGAGTTTTATTTACTTGTAACTAACTTACAAATACAGAGGTCTTAAACTTTGTCCAAACTCTCATTTACCAATTTTTTTTCCCGTTTACTACTTTAAAATATCCAATATGCAAAGCTTTCTTCCATCATCTGGTACAAAACTAGAAATTCGGTCATTTTGACAGCTCATTGTCTCCCAATGGCATTTCAGGAGTTTGTGCTCAGATAACCTGAGGAGAGATCTGTTCACATATCTCTAGGTACTCTAATTTTAGGAAATGGTAGTATTTTAATGCCTTGTTTAAACACATGATTCCTAGACTGCTGTCTAGAGTGTATAGAATGGACTCTGCCTCCATGTACTGTCTGGAGAAATTCCCTCTTCATAAATGGTGTTGTTTCCAAGGTGTGCAGAATATGAACGTATCAGATTGTGCCAAGGAAACATTACATTCATGTTTGCAGTTGGTGTTCTGCTCTTCCTTCAATGCATTTACCTTTTGATTCAAAGCCAAGACAGCACATTGCTTATTTCTTCACAAGAGATGGTGGAAGTGATGTTACTATCCTGTCCCCTTGCCTTCTCTAGTGAACTAGTAGCATAAGAGATGTCAGTGGTGGTCATCCTGTGAAGACTCTAATACCTCTGTGGAAGGAGTGTGCTTTTGTTCAAAATTGTATGTTGCCTGCCAAGTGTAGTCTGCTTTTTCTTTTTAAAACTGTGTCATTGCTTCTAAGCTGAGTGGATTGGTTAAGGGTGCTGTTGATGAGGAAATAATCAATTTCTCATTGACTGTGAGGAGCAATGAAAGCTTGATCTGCAATTTTAAAAGTCGGGGGCTCATCAGAGCTCTAGAGTCCTAAAGTTTCAGCCTGTTCTCCAAAGACTGGCTGTGCATTTTATTCAGTGATAGGATGATGTGAAATACATATATGACCTGTGGAACAGGTCAGACTCCTTTTGTGTAGTTTGATGGTTAAGCTGAAATGTGGCTTGTGTTGGACTCTGGTTGAAACTGTAACACTGAGTAGGGGAGGAAGGGTGTAGAGTAGAAGGCTTTAAGCATCATGCTGCAGTCCTTTTGGGGACGCTTCCTTGGAGGTGGGAAGTATGTGTTAGAAATGAGGGAGTTGAATCCAGATCTTTTGACCTTTGTGGGGAGGGTTATTTAACTACCAAGCTGATTTATTTGAAGGATCAATGCATGGATTAAAATTAATTTCTTGGCATAAAGCTCATTTGGGAGAAGTGGTGGTTGTCAGAAGTTGTACAGAATCATCCTTGGGGCAGGAAAATGTGGAAGCCCAGTCAGAGAAGTTAGTTGCAACTTAAATGTGCAGGTGCTCAGCCCTGTGGAGAGTGAAACAGCGGTTCTGTGGGTACTGATGACTGTCTACATCAGTAGGTAGAATAACAGGAGTGGATCTGTAGAATGAAATGGTTCATGCTGAAGACACGGTGTCCTTGCTGCCTACCTTTTAGCATCTCTGTTTCCAGTCTGGTGCTGTGGACTCGGTGCCTGCTAGTGGTCGTTTGATGTGCTTGCTGGACTGCATTGTTTGGTTGAGTTTTGCCTGGAAGATATCCAGTTCATGTGCTTTGAGACAGCTGTGTGTTGGAGCCAAATGTGTTGTAAGTGGGGATGACTGAGAGATTAACATAAAAAAATGCACTCCTGGTTTGAACTTAAATGCTAATGTACGCTGAAGCTGCTCTAATTGCTTGCATGATACTGCCCTTCTGGGTCTTTTCTTGCTCTGGCACTTTTCTGACCTTGTGCTGAGCTGTTTCAGTGCTCTGAACGCAGCAGATGTGTTATTTGTCAAGTTAGTTAACATTTTTTCTACTGACTTAGTACATTAAAATATTTCAGTGGAATGTCTAACAGATGCTGGAGCCACGTATGGAAGCAAGATGAGTTGGGAGTAGGTCAGTGATCAGTTAAACTGACTTCTGTTGCCTTGCCAGCTCCAGGGCTCCGACACTGTACCCAGAGCTCTGGGGTTTGGAGAAATGTACAGGCACCTCAGTGATCAACCTTAAAGTCTAGGTGACAGGCTGAGCAGGGCTGAAGTCACTGGGCTTCACTTGTTCTGAAGACTTGCCTCTCTCGGGCAGCAGGGGAGGAGCAGGCAGCTCCTTCTTTTGAAGCCACGAGTTTGCTGAGGACACCCCTTGAAATACAGTCGTTGGCAGCTCTGGATCAGTGGCTCCTGCTGCTGTAATGCTGGCTCAAACTTGTGCTTATTACAGTGAGTTGCCCCAAGAAACCGAGTAGGTGTACACCTATTGTAGTCCATTTTGCTTGTGTTAATCTCCAGTGGTGGTAGTGGAAAGTGCTGTATGTAATAATTTTTATGCAATGAAACATTGTCAGTGTGACACAAAAAGATAGTTTTACCATCTTCCTCTGTAAAAGAGGTGCTGCAGTGGCATTGTTTCCTGCTGCCTCACCCCCTTGGACACAAAAATGGAAGGTCCTTGGACCCCTTCTTTGCTTTCTGAGTGTCCTATCTTTTTCCTGACTTTATCCTTCACCCAGCTTCTCAGCAGTAACTGTTTCATTGTGCAGATTCACCTCTCTTACTCTGTGGTTTATATTGTCCCAGCTGTGCTATTATCAGCTGTGGTTGTGGACATTCAAGGATGATCTATTTTCAGGCAGTATTCATGAGCAATGCTGTTTGGTAATACTGTCTCATTTCTTGTCTGTGTGGGTGTAAGCACTGCTCAGCAGGCCCTGGGCTGCTTACTATTAAGATGACTTCTAGACAGAGATGGAGCTGAGGCAGTTCTTGTGAAAAATGTTCACAAGTAGTTGGGAAATGGCTTTTACAACTGATTTAAGACTGTGCTGCCTACTAAGAGTAGTTCTCTCCCCTTCTTACCTTCCTATCTTTTGTGTACCTGACACTTTTGTTGACACTACTGTGTGTGCAGCCTTTTGTTAAATGGTTCCAGGCTGCTTATCTGTGAACAGTGGAAAAAAATGAAAGAAATGTGGATCAGTAAGCTGATGTGACTCCCTGTGTAGGTTAATGAATGCTAGAGCTAATGCCATCAGGACATATGGTTGGGGACCAGGAGAAAGGAGAGTACCTGATAAATCTTTTGAGAGGCAGTGTAGATTTCATGTCTTGAGTTAGTGTGAGCCTGTATTGCTGGTATTGGTTTCCTTCCCTGCTCCCTTTTCCCCACATCCCCCACTGGTGGGATATGGGATGGGACTATATGAAGAGCTGGATCGGGAAGTGGAGCCATCTTAAAAGATCCTTGTAAGGATGGTTGTATTTAAAACCAGATACTTTCCTTGATTGTTAGCTGTATAGCTCAACAAACAGCTGCTGGGGTATTGTGAGGTCTGTGGCTGACAGGCTGTGGTTCCGTGGATGGGATCCTGGTGCTCTTTTTTCTAGGGAGTAGTGTTAAACAAGGAATTGAATTACACATGAAGTGTCTGAAAGATGGAAAAACTCAGGGTTGGAGACATGAAACAAAGTGAAGTTGTAGTAGGGAGAAGGAAAGAAATGCAGTTTGCAGGTTATAAGGTATAGGTATGGATGCATATGTCACTTTCATGGATGTTGTGGTTTCAGGTTATACTCCTCCTTGTTCTTAAAAGGCATCTGTCTTTCACTTGTTTAATTTCAACAAGGTAGCACTATAATTTAAAAAGAATGAGTTTGAGATACTTTTTTACTTATTACCACTTAATTGTCTGTAGGTAGCAACTAACATGCTTTGATAGTTGTTTCAAACACATGGTGATGGTTGTTTAATTAAAAAAACCAAACCAAAACAAACCCCAAACCAAGCCTTAGTTTGTCCTTCAAGCTTGTCTAGCTCAGGGATGAGGGAGCAATCAGGAGTAGAATCATCATTTAAAGGTCATCTCTGGATAACAAGTTCTTGCTGTGAAATGAGTGTGACACAATTTCTCATATTCAATTTCTTAGAATGAATGAATGGACTCTTCAAAGTTGAATTTGGAGATTATAGGCCTGTGTTAAACTATTAACTGAGACACAAAAATATATTTAGATCTAAATTTTATGAAAAAACTCCTTAATTTTTAAGCAATTGCTTCATATATAAATTACTTTTCACTTTCACTTTTTCTTGGAAACAAGATGTTCTAGATAACTAGACAGTAACTGCCATTTTTTCCCCCAGTAGGAAACTTCCATATTTGTTTTCCTTGAATTAGCATGCCTGTATACATATGGATGTTGTCCTACTAGCCAGACTGATCATGTCTCACAATTAAAATTTTCACTAAAATGGAGTTTATTGCTATGAACGCCTTGATTGAAACTCAGGTTTCTGTCGTAGGTTGGCAAGAAGTACTGTTGATTATGCATGAATAAGCAAGGACTGTGAAAAATGAGATTATGTAGGAGTTGATCTGAATTTATATTTCTTGGAGTAATAGGCCTTAAAATATCAAGTGATATGATAAAACTTTTTCTATCCTGAAACTTTTTTCATGTCTTGGCCAACATGAGTGATAAATATTATGACATACCTGATTTTTAGTTTAGTACTTGTCTCTTAGTGTCAGGCTAAAGCTTAATCTTTTAGGTCAGTATAGTCAGCCTCGAAGCCCGATTTTCCTGAAATTGGAAATTAATTGGATTTTATTGGAAATTAGTATAGCAATTCTTCTAAATGATAATGTCAATAAAAATGTTTGAAATTGCTTCCAAAAAGGAGTTTTTCCTGAAATTGCTTACAGCCCTGGCACTTTCTTGATTATTTTTCAGGATGGATTTACATCCTGACATAGTTTAAAAAAAAAAAGAAAAAAAGAAAAAAACAGTGGCACTGGGTTGTTTGACTGTTGTTTATTTCATCCCCTCCCTCAAACGCATCTGTGAAAAAACAAGTCTCGCCTCTGTGAATCACATATTTCAGAATTATCATTAAAATACACATTCATCACATTGATCACACTATCTTCAAAAACTTCACTTAACATCAACAAAAAGAATTCCCCACGCCAAAATCAAAATAACATCATCACAACACCACTGAGAAGTGGACAATTTACACACAATCAACCCCTTCTCCCTTCACCACAATTACAACAACAGAAATCCCCCACAATCATTCTGCTCTTCACTCTCTAGCTGTGTTCAGTCCATGTTTTGCCCATTGTGTTCTCAGTCATTATCCTTATCTTGAATTCCTCATGCCTCACGCCGGGCACTAAGAAGGACTGTGGTGGGTTGACCCTGGCTGGACACGAGGTGCCCACCAAAGCTGCTCTAACACTCCCCTCCTCAGCTGGACAGGGGAGAGAAAATATAACGAAAGGCTCGTGGGTTGAGATAAGAACAGGGAGAGATCACTCAACTGTTACTGTCACAGGCAAAACAGACTTGACTTGGGAAAATTAAATTAATTTACCAATCAAATCAGAGTAGGGTAATGAGAAATAACACCAAATCTTACAACACCTTCCCCCCACCACTCCCTCCTTCCCAGCTCAACTCTACTCCCAATTTTCTCTATCTCCTCCCTCCAGTGGTGCAGGGGGACAGGGAATGGGGGTTGGCATCAGTTCATCCCACGTTGTCTCTGATGCTCCTTCTTCCTCACACTCTTCCCCTGCTTCAGCGTGGGTCCTTCCCATGGACTGCAGTTCTTCACAAACTGCTCCAGTGTGGGTCCCTTCCACGGGCTGCAGTCCTTCAGGCACAGACGGCTCCAGCGTGGGTCCCCTGCAGGGTCACAAGTCCTTCCAGCAAACCTGCTCCAGCGTGGACTCCTCTCTCCACAGATCTACAGGTCCTACCAGGAGCCTGCTCCAGCGCGGGCTTCCCACGGGGTCACAGCCTCCTTCGGGTACCCACCTGCTCTGGTGTGGAGTCCACCCCAGGCTGCAGGTGGAGATCTGCTCCCCCGTGGACCTCCCTGGGCTGCAGGGGGACAGCCTGCCTCACCATGGTCTTCCCCACGAGCTACAGGGGAATCTCTGCTCTGGCGCCTGGACCACCTCCTCCCCTTCCTTCTTCACTAGGTGTCTGCAGAGTTGTTTCTCTCATATTCTCACTCCTCTCTTCTGGCTGCTGTTCCCCAGCAGTTGTGGTTGGGTGTTTTTTTTTTTTTTCCCTTCTTAAATATGTTATCCAAGAGGTGCTACCACCGTTGCTGATGGGGGCTCAGCCTTGGCCAGCTGGTGGGCATTGGCTGTATTGGACATAGGGCAAGCTTCTAGCAGCTTTTCACAGAAGCCACCCCTATAGCCCCCCCTCCCCCGCTACCAAACCCTTGCAAACCCAATACAATCCCCCAAAAAACCCAACCCAAACCAAAAACCCCAACAAAACCAAACAAACACCCCCCCCCCCCCCCAACAAAAACCCAAACCAACCACAAAAAACCCCAACCCCTGCTGCTGCAAACATTTGTGTATCTTGTTTAATATAGGGGAAGAATGGTAGTCTGTGTTTGAATAGTTGGTGCAAGGTAGTAGCTATATTTAGTGGTGACTTGGATTGATAGAGATGCATGTATTCTGTTTAGATACAGTACCCTTTTTGGTTTCTGTCTCTGTCTTGCTGTGCTAATCGGGCAATGCTCTGACTTTTATCACTGGACATTAATTTGATGTATAGCATTGCATGAATTCTTGCAGTCCCTTTGTAGCTAGTGTTTAATATCTGCTCACCTGTTGACCTGTAATGTTACAGACCTTATACGGTAGAATGCTGCCAGTTCTTAAAGTGAAACTGTTTTTAACATGAGCTTGGCTGTTGATAAGCTTGTGACACACTGATTGCTTCTCCCCTCTCTGCTTTCTGTAGTAATGGAACATCACTGTCCAGGAAGTATGTCTCCAAGATTGACCTTTTATAATTTGTTCTCATCCTTATTATTCTATATGTAGTTTCCTGAGGCATTTCGAATGAATCTGAGAAGCAACCACAGATTCAGTGTGGCACTGATAGTACCTGTTTGGGGCCATGAGCGATAGTGCTTTGGAAGGGGGGGAGTGGGAAAAAGAAAAGGGGGTACAGTTCTTCACATGCTTTCTTCTATGTGAGCAGTCTGAGCTGCCTGACTAAAGCTGTTGTGTATTCTTTTTTCATCTTCAAAGACCCTTTTCTGCAATAATACAAAAATCAGTCTACACTAATGCCTGTCCTAGAAAGCCTATTAAGAAATCATAAATTTGTTTTGTATCTTTTTGCCTTTTCTTTGTAATCTCAGATTATAATTGGGTTCCATAGCTCTCTTTAAGTGCATGAAGCTGTCAGTGCAATGAACATGCATTGAGCTTGGGTCCCACAATAACACAACTGTTGGAGAATCCTGTGAGAGAGAATCATAGAATCATTTAGGTTGGAAAAGATCTTTAAGATCGAGTCCAATGATAAAGGAATGAGGAATGTGAATGAAAGCTGTGGCAACTGTGTTGAATTGCATAGAGATAAGATCCCAGTTAGCAATCTGGGATGCTGGTGCGTGGCCAGCGATGGCAGTTGGTTTGTGTTGTTGCATAAGAACAGTTGTGACCAGGTGATCTTCCAGCTCTTGTTGGTTGGCACTTTTTATGACAGATTCTTACCTAAGTATCTTATAGGCATTTTCTCAATGATCGAGTGACCTGCCTTAGTAAGGGTATTATAGTGATGTTTCTTTACATACCTTGGCAGTGATTGTCTCTTGAGAATGGCGGGGGGGAAGGCAGTTTTAAGTTTCTCCTATTTGAGTGGCTTTGTTTTTCATGTGGTCCTAAACAGTGTATTCCAGATGTGTGAAACTGAGTGCTTGGTATCTGGACTAATCCATTCTAATACTCTGTCACGATGCTGAATAGTGGCGATCCTGAAGGATGTTCTTAAAAGGCTTGTATTAAGTTCTGTTCACATGAATATCTAATGGCTAGTTAATGAAAATCTGTATGTCTTGGTATTGACTTAAATAAAAAGTTAAAATTGTTTTCAACAGTACAGGTGCATCTGACTGTCATATTTCTGTTAGGAATTAATTTCTTCCAGTGATTTAAGACAGTAGTGGAGTATAAAAGGTAACTCGAATGGAGCTTTCCATTCTAGTCTTTTAGAGAATACATCCTTCCCCTAGGGAATGCTTTTGGTTTTGTCTTGTTTCTTACTCATATGGATATAAAAACATCTGTGGGTAACTCTGATCCTGTTTCTCAGCATGTATGTTTATAAGGGGTGGGCACATGAGCATGGTGAAGATGCCAGTTTGGTGAATACAAGAGAGCTCTTCCGAGCTGTAACCAGACCTCGATGGGGGCCCTGCATCAAACTGGGGTTCTATGCATTTAGCAAGGTGACAGAGGAGCTTAAAACTTGTTTGTGTAGTGCAATTTCTTTCTTTGAACAAAACTGTATCTATTAAACTTGTCTGTTCTTTGATGGTATCAACACTACATTCCCAAAGGACACTTTGGAAGTAATATTAGTTAAATATTGGGGACTGGTTTCTTATGATACTCCCTGCAGAAGTTGTCCGGTGGATACATTGTTCCCTTATTATGCCATATTGTAAGCAAAAAAGAAAAGCAGCTTTGAGTGAATGAACATGTATTAATCTTAAATCTTTCCAGCAGTCATGAATTAATATTTAAAGTACATGGAAGGAGCAAGGCTGTGGTGTTCCATGTCTAGGGCTGTAGCAAATGCCTGGTGCCTCTCCCTCAGGCTGGGACTAGGGGCTGGGGGCCCTCAGAAGCGTGAGGCTGTGGTGGTGTGTTTCTTCTGCCTCTTTGGGCTGATCTACAGACTTTCTCGGGAAGTCTCGCTAGGCCTTAGCATAAGTGTAATGAGTTGGGTGGTTAAGCACCCCTTGACTGTACCAGGAACTCTTACATGGCTAAGACAGGGAGTCATGCTGACCCTCTCAAGGACTCCTGCTGCCCAGTGGAGGTGGGGGACAGGAGTAGAGGTAACTAGTTCTCTCCTAACAGGCTTGAGACATATCCCAGCCCTCTTCTGACAACCTTGGAGCATCCCATATCTGAATCTTAAGTCATTCCCTGACAGCCTTGGAGCCTTCCTTATTTGGATCGTAATTCATGTGAAATGGTACCAGTGCAACTGGTATCCCAGTAATTTACTGATGACTGAAGCCAGTCATCTCCTGAACCTATAAACAGTGGTACTAAGTGAGAGCCTTTGAGCTCTCCTGGACAGCAGCGGGCTGTGACCAGCATCTCCCTCTGAGAGCTTGCAAACTTTCCTCTTTGCAAAGATCAGAGGTCTGTCACCGAAAGCCAACAAGACTTGGGCTGATGCTCTCTGCTTCTTGAGACTCAACCCTTTGCCTGTTGAGAAAGATGCCGAAACATTCAACGTGAATATTTTCACTGAACTCGAGGGGAATTTTTAACAGGTATACCTCTTTTACTTGCTTATATGTATATCTCTTACTGTCTTTATGCATGTGTATGTACTAACTTGGATATTCTACAGCATGTATATTACAAATATTACTTTTCAAATCTATACTTAAATTACTGTTGTGAACTTTATTCAACTGTGAATGAATCTCAGGCTGCTATTATAATTCTTTTAAATTTCTCTTTTACCCTATTGCATTTTTGGTCCCTGTATACAGGGAGGTGATTGTTTAAGCAGTCCAAACCATTCCATTTTGTGACAGAGGTGTGCTCTGGTCCAGGTGCTCAGTTGCAGGTGAAGGACCTGCAGGGAGGAGGTAAGCTGACTGCAGGATCAGGAAGGACAGACTGACAGGTTCTTTGCAGAGAACCTGCAGAGCCAAGAGCTTTGCAAGAGGCTATGCTCGAGTAAGTGGAGGATAGAGACCCTCAATATAGGGAAGGCTGTGACTTCTGCTACTAGGCCATGTTGTGGTGGATGTCTGCCACAGACCTGACCAAGAATAAGAAGCAGATGAAGCCAGTTTTAGAAAACTGGAGGAAGCCTCATGAGTGCAGACCCTAGTACTCTTGTGGGGTTTTAATCATCCTCATATTTGCTGGAAAGACAGAGTGAAAGCAATTGTGGAGTCTTCTGAAATGTGTGGAGGATGATTTCTTGACAAATGATTGAGTTAATTAGAGGAGGTGCAGTGCTGGACCTCTTACAAAGAGGGAAGAGGTGATCAGGGATGTGAAGCCTGTGACTGCTCTGAAGTCATGAGGTTTAGGTTCCCAAGAGGAGTGAGCGAGACAAACAGCAGAATTACAACCCTGGGCTTCAGGAGGGCAGGTTTTTGGCCTGAGCAAGGATTTGGTTGCCAGGATCCCATGGGAGACTGCTTTGGAAGTTGAAGTGGCCCAGGAGAGCTGGTTGATACTCAAGGATAGTCTTTTCCAAGCACAGGAGCTGTCTGTTCTGATGTGGAGAAGGCTGAGGAAGTGTGACAGAAGCCTTCCTGGGCTGTATGGGGAACTCAGGCAGAGTTCAAATGCAGAAAGTGAGTATACAGCAGGTGAAGGCAGGGATGGGTTACCTGGGAGGAAGACTTGTCAGAGTGTGCAGGGGCATAATTAAGGAAGCCAAAGCTCAGCTGGTGTTGACTATATCTGTTGACTATATACTGAAGGATGTGGTGGGGCAACAGGAAGTTTCAGTATATCAGCAACAAAAGAAGGGAAAAGGAAAATGTGGGCTCATTGGGAAAGGTACCTGATAATGGCAAAGGGTATGGAAAAGTCTGAGATACTCAGTGCCTAATTTGCTTTGGCCCTTAATGGGAAAGCCCATTCCTAGACCTCCTAGGTCCATGAGTCTAGTTGCAGTGCCAGACGAAGTGTAGTCCTGTTCACAGTAGGGAAAGATCAATTGGGTATTGTGTAAGTGAATTGGACATAGGAAAGTCCGTGGAATGGGTGGGATGCATCTGAGTTGAGGGAATGAGCTGATTTCATTGTGAGACTGCTCTCTTTCATCTTTGAAATGTCAGTATAGTGGGAGGTTCCTGATGACTGGAAGGAAGTAACTGTTTCTTTGATCCAGAGAACTACAGGGAAGTAATTGGAAAAAATTATGGTGTGAATTTTTTTGTAAGCCATGTCTTGTTGCGTGAAGTGTGAGAATATGACTGAGAGCAATGTGAGTTTGTGGCAAATCATGCCTGGCTAATCTGGTACACATCTATTGATATGACCAGCTCGAAGGATGAAAAAGAGCAGTGGATGTCACTTACCTTGGCTTTACCAGGGCTCTTAATGGTGTCCTGTAATATCTTAATAGCTGAATTTGTGAGATAGTCAACCTAGCTAAACTATGAAGTGAGGGAAGAATGGGATCAGCTCTTTAGAGGTCCCATCCAACCTCAGTTATTGTTCACTTTCGTTTATTGCTTTTTTAAAAACCCACAGGGTAGGGGAGAACTCATTTTATGCAAGTAAAAGCAAAACAGACTAAGTTAATCTGTATTATATTGTCAAATGGGCAAATACATGGTAGTCTTTGGCTATGCAATGTGAAAGAAAGAAGCTCGCTCTTTCGCTATTTATGGCATCATATTGGATGAGAAAAGGAATGCCTCTTCACAGATAACTTGAATGCTTATTATGGAAGTATGACTTGTTTCTTTACCTGTGGGATTTTTTTTTTTTTTTTTAAATTGCTTGCCACCCATGGCTGAACTATCAGGTTCAGATTTTTAGAAGCTTTTTTTCAGTGAGGATTTTCCTTGGCATATACAATTACCAAAATACTGATGTGACTCTGAGAAGGTAAAAAAAGATAATAATGAGAGTACACGTAAGTCTCCAGTTGTCTCTCAATTTTAGTAAAAGTTGTGTGTAAAATCTGAAGAATAATGTCCAGAAAGCTAAATAATAGCTCATTTAGGACAAACTTTCCTACATAATTTTGCTGATCTTGTGCTTAATGTTTTTCAGTTTTGCACATGGTTGTTTAGCTGTTTGAAAGCTCTTCAGATCAACTTTTGAGTGATGGTTTTGTTCCAATGTGCACACCTGTTGCTTTTAACTAGCTGTTCTGGATGCTACTACTGGTTCAGTATTGGAACTGTCAGTCTCCTAGAAATGCTTCTGAACCCAGGAAAAAGTTAATTTGCTAAGCCTGATTTTTGTTTGCCTTGTTTTTGCTTAATAAGCAAAGGAGATTGTCGTGAAGAAGAGCTAACAGAACAAGTGTGCTGTGTGGGGTGGCTACTGGGGGCTGCATCTCCCCGCTGTTTCAGATTGAATTTTTTTTTTTTTTTTTTCCCTTAAAGGCTCTTCCTGAACATAACAAAGGTGATTGTATTGCCTGGCTAATGTTTGTACTCTGTGAAGGTGAGAAGCTGGTACTTTGAATGTGTTGGAGACTAACAGGAATCCAGTCTTGAACTTAAAAAAAAAAAAGGAGGGGGTGGGTGGAAAAAAAAAAAAGCTGTGATAAGAACTTTTAAGTACTGTGACACTCCTCTAGCATTAGGGCCCTGGTAGGTCTGCTGCCTAGTGCTGTGAAGGCTTGGTGCTGGAAGCCTGCCTGGCTGGGTTTGCCTGCTGGCATCTTCTTAGGCCACTCAGTTATGCTGTGAGAAAGGATCCCAAACGCCTTTGAATGTGGGTGACGTAGTAATGCTTGCTTGTACATCTTTAGTGGCTGAAAACCTTGTGTATGTGGGAGGGAGGGGACAGTCGTTGAGGAGTTGCCTTTGAACACTGTTGCCTGGTAGGGCCAGATCCCAGTGTCCTGAACCTTCCTTTTTGTAAAGAAAGGAGAATGAAATGCAGAATGGTTGGGCTTGGGCAGCCCACGGTCTGCCACAGTGACCTGCTCTGGGACTTGAGAAACCATAGCTGTTCCTTTGTTTCTTCTCTTATGCTTTCAGCAAGGTACTGCTTTTCTTGCTCATAACTTTAAGATTGATTGAAACTTTGAACTATTAACGTATTTGCTTACGTTGTTTGCCTTGTCAAGCATGGCAAAATTTTCGAGAACTGTGGAAACCACTGTACTTTTGGTTTGAGAAGCCATTTTTTATGCCGTATGTAATACTTGATAAATTCAGCAGTTGGTGATTCTTTATTCAATAGTTAAATGCTGAATTCAAAGCTTTAATTTTACAAGAGCATAGTACTAATATGGGTTTTACTATTTTGTCATTTTAATGATAATGTTCTTTCATATCTTTTAAATCAATGTTAGCTTTTACTTGATAAAACAAGAGTATGTAGAGGGTCTGTAGCTACCTTAAATATGTCAGTGTTCTCTGTAAATGTAAAGTTACGACCATAACGTAGGGGAGGTTTTAGCTGTGTGAATGATTTATTTTTTTGGTAATAACCTGAATTTTAATGGTAAATCTGATTTTTATTTTTCTTGTGATAAACTTACAGTTGAAGTGTAATTTGTATTTCATTTCTACTTTAAAGAGTTTTTAGAATCAGCCTTGAATATGGGTTAAATTGAGCCTGAATTTTTGTCATGTGCTTCTTGTTCAGTATGTGTGGAGCTCAAGATTGACAGATAAACTTGTAGACTGTGAGCTCTGCAGTAGTGACACTTGCTGACAGCAGTTTCCCGTTTACTTTTTTTTCTTTAGAGAAAATCTTGTAGTTCTACTGCAAGTTACCTTCAGTAACTTAAAAGAAAGATGTAGTTTTTATATGTCTTAATGTGTTCAACTCAGCATTTGCCCAATATTAAAGTTTGTTTCTGTGCCAGTCTTTTGCTTTTTCTGCAGAGTTTTCTTTTACAACTTAGCCAACAAAGAAGTATGTGTGTGTTTTCCTGTGTTGAACTAGTTCTGAAAGCTGATTTTTAAAATTAGGCTAATGAGATTCAAGAAGTGACACTGCTGTGTTAAAAGATTTTTTTGTAAAGCAATTGTCATAGCCCTAACATGAAGAAATTTAAAGTTTTTGATTTGAAGATAGGCCTTTTCAAGAAAGTCTTCAATTGCTAGAATGTCATATACTTCCATCAGCTGAACTAAAGCATACAATTGCTACTACAGTTTTCTGCCCTCAAATTTCTGGGAGTAAAGCTAACACGTTAACTATTGTTGTAAATTCATTTTGCAGGCATGCATGCCCATGTATTCTCCGCACCAATATTTTTTCTGCAGAACGAATTTGAATTGTATGACTTCAAGCAGTTAAGCCAACAGTGGCCTTCTCAAGGTGCAAATTGATCATATGTTCTTTAAGAAATCAGTGGTGCAGTAAGTCTGGGATGAAGATGGCTGTTTGTTTTTAAGTTAAAATAAAAACTTCACACGCTTGTGTGATGAAATTCATCATGGAATGACATTTCTAAAATTTTTTAACTTTGAAGCATGTTTGGAGTGATACTTTATGGTCTGAGTTGCTTGCTTCCTTTCTGTCTTAAATGCTCCACTTCTGTGAACTAAACCAGCAATTTTAGTTACTTGATCCCTCCTCCTAGCAGCCTTTCTCTAAGTCTAGGAAGGAAAGCACTGAGGTTGGAAAAAAAAAAAATGTTCTCTGTTTTTTGCTCATAATTTTTCCCTGGTTGATGTGCTAGAGACAATAGGTTATGTTTTATTTTCAGACTTTTTGGTTCTTGAAGGGAAAACCGCTTTGAGTTCTGTTGTTGAAGCATGTGGTTTTTAACCTTTCTGGGCCAAATTGTTGTAGAATCACTTATCTCTCATATTTAGCATGATAGGTAAGGTTGGTAAGGTAAGGTTGATAAGCCAACCTTAATGTAAATTGTGCCAAAGAGGTGAGGAGTGTGTTGGTCACAGACTTGGGAGTGAGAAGTCTGTGTGCACGTGTAGACTAGAAGGTGGCTTTTGTGAGGGTGGGTATTTTGACAGGAAGCTTGTGAAGAGCTCTTGGCTTTTGAACTTCTTTAGTGATCCACAGCTGCTCTGAAAGGTAGACTTCAAATAGTATATTTGTCAGGTATGTAGTGCAGCCACACCTAAATGACTTCATTCAGGGTTTTTATGGAGCCTTGCATTTCTGTTATATTTGCACTTACATATATATTAGAACATGTCCTCTGAGTTTCTCCTTGAAAAATGTTATGCTAACGTTATCTGAAAAGGAGCCTGTAAGTTGCTGCCTGTCCTGTGCAGCCCCACAGGAGAGTACTTTGAAACAGGACAAGGGTTTCATTGTGAGCCTATGATGATATTTCAAACAGTCTGGGGCAGCAGAGGTGCAAGAAAGCGTATGGGAGGGTTCCTGCCACGTTCAGGCTCAGGTGTGTGGGCAGGCAGTTGCTGGATGCTGCACCAGCAGGCCTGTAGCAGCAGCATCCATACGTGCAAGGGAGCTCTCTGCTGCTCTGACTTGCACTGAGCGTTGAAAGTGTGTTCAGCCAGAAAAATACAGTGGAATGGTAGAATGTGCGTCTTCATGCTTGCTTTATTTTTTTGCTGTCTACTCTTTGTTTGTTTGTTTCTATAGTGCTCTCTTTTGGTCTGTAGTTTTGACTGTTTTTCTACTCTCTGGCAGTAACTAGTAGAACCACATGTGGTTGTGGAATTCCCTCATGCTTTCCCCCCATATTCTTTCAGTCTTGTTTTCCTCTCTTCTCCCTCATCTGTTCCATCAGTGATAGATCATATTGTTCAATATATGGTGTATCATTGTGCAAGTTTACTGATGGTGAATGATCTACGTTGGGTAAGAAAATTGAGTATGTTACAGACCTAGAAGCTGTTGTGTGTTGTTCCCTCCTCATTCCTTAGCATAAAGAACAACTCCTAGATTCTGCATTAAGTAGCAACTCCTGGGCATTTATCTATTGGAGGTTACTTTATGTGTCTAATTGGACTGAGAGAGCTGGAAGGATGATGATACTGATTTGGAAGTAGGGAAAGTGGTGATCTCTTCTGAGAAAGCAGCTCTTTTTGTTTTGCTTCTTGACTGATTGGCTGTTTATTGAAGCAGGATTGGCTATTTATTGAAGCACAAACATTGCTTTTATGAATATTTGCTTTCTGTCATGGAAGAAGCAAACTTTGCCTATGTCAATGAGTTTCAAAGCTAGCATTACTTCTTTCAGAGCTCTGAATGCATTTATATTGTTTCAGCAGGAAGGATGCTTAAATCATGAAACTGAACTTTGAAACTTTAGATGGGTTTATTCATTTTCTTCTTAAATTAATGAAACTTACCTGTCCTTTTCCTCCCCTCCAAAGAACCTAGATTTTTTTTGTTTTGCACTTGAACCCTCAAGATGAATTGCCTTGCTTTCAGCACGTCCTTTTCTGCCAGCCTATATATCTATGGTAAAATATATGAATATTTGACATTTACAGTGTTAAAACAAAAAGCCAACAAAATTCATGAAAATCTCTGAGAGCTGCATCTTACCCAGGTGGCCTGCTGTTTGAAATATGACTCCTGGTGTGTATTGTACTCTTAGCCCTAGGATTCAGTAATGAGATTGAGTGGTATCTTGCGTGAGCACTTCTGGATGATTGACAGTGAGGTGATGTGAATCATCATTTATCAGGATATTATCATGCCTACCCTTGATAATTTCTCCCTGCTGTCTGGGGAGGTGGTGAAGACAGATAGGACTTTGTGATGTCAAAGTAATTAGTGTGTGTTGGTTTCCAGCTGAACAAACTGGAAACTAATGATCAGGTAAATGAAGATGAAGTACATTAGTGTAAGGATGAAGGTGCAAGGACCTTGGGGAAGAGCTTATCAAAATTTCATGGGGGTTATTTGAATATCTTACAATTTGTGCAGTTGCAAGCAATATTTAAACTACTAAAGGATACTCCTACAACAGTCTATTTACATGTCCTTTGTTGTTATCTCTTCTAGTGAGAGGGTCAGCACTAGGGTTAAGGACATCAGACTCTCTGCTGTAAGGACTGGGAACTCCTTATGATTTTCATAAAATCCGAGTAGTGAATTTCCAGCTAATGGCAGCAATTTTGAGTTAAATGATGTTAAGGAATCCCAGTGTACACTGAAAGGGTTAGGTTTTCCAGTGACTCTTCCCATATTAAAGGGGGGAAATTACCATAATTTGGCTTCTATATATTTGACCCATGACTGGCTCAGTTATAGTCTTAAAATATTTTAATGTTGCTTGGTACATATGTAAATGTCTTAAAATAAGTGGACTTTGCAATATAATCTGTGATGCTGCAGCAGGCTATTAACAAGCAAGGTAGTTTCTTGGTGCAAGTTTTGAAAATTTTATGCATGGGTCATTACTGAAATATTTTTATAACCTGAAAGAACCTTTTTGTGTAGGTGTGTACAGTTATGCCAATGTTTCAAATGATGCTTAGTGCACAAGAGCAGCTGAATATAACTGCTGTACCAACAGCAAGTGATCTGAGGGTTTCTGTAGTTAATTTTATCATGTGTGATTAGATATTACTAATTGTAATTAACTGATTGAAAAGCTATCTGTTTTACATGCTTGCTTTTCAATTATTAAAATGGTAATTTACTCATTGTCATTTATCAGTAAACTTGTATTAATATGCCAGGCTGCCGGACACCTCCAAGAATAAAATACCTGTGACAGCAAAGTTTCTAATTAAAGCCTCATGGCAAAACTATTCTTTTGGCTAATTTTTATGTATACAGCTTTCCTCTTTTTATTTCAGTTGCTTCTTTGGTGAAAGTGAGTGGGCTAGAATCCCTGGCAGGAATTTGTTCGTATTAATATGGCTCATCAGAGACATTATATTTAATTGGAGAGCCTGCGGTATAGTCGCAGGAGGCTGAAGGGAATTATTTAGCATTAGCAATGGCTCGTCTGGGAGTTGTGCACTAATCAAGGAGCTTGTGTGTTAACTGTAGGGATGATGGGAGTTATGACGATTATGACATGTGAGCACATGTCTGTATGAGAACTGGACAGGCAATGAGTTAATCAAGAAATATATTAAACGGCTCCCATGCTGCTTCATTATTACTCTGTACAGAGTGTCTGTCAGATTGTGTACTTTAACAAAAATAAAATGAAATCTAACAAATAAATATTTTTGCAGGTAAAGTTATTACCAGGTTTTTAACAAAGAACCTCTTTTCCCCTCTATTTCTGAAGTGAATATGTGCTTTTAAGTGCTGTGTTGAAAAAGAATAAGTGAATAGTCTGAAAAAAGCATTTAAACATGCGCCTTGACAATCTGTACTCTTTGTCTTTTGTCAAATGTTTGCTTTCAGTAAATATGAATTATTTCCCACTTTCAACTAGATGTTAAAAACATCTTTAAACTTTTACATAATTAATAGCTTGCTAAAATATAAAATTTATTTTAATGTTAGCAACTTAGCTTCAAGGAGACAAAAATGCTAATCTTCTCCACCATCAGGATGCTCCAAACCTTGCAAAATAAAAAACTGAACACAACACCCCCTGACTGTAGTGCATAGACTGTTTATATGCCAGGTAGACACATTCTGTGCCCAGCATGGTTAGAAGCATCCATTTCATATCCATCATGAAATTATCAGTTATGCTGGAAAAATCCATATTTAGAGGAGATGGAACTAATAAACTGAGCTCACTTAAAGAAAAATTGCGTAAACCCATAAGCCAACTGAATTATATCTGTAGGCAAACGTCCCAGAGCTACTGGACAGGTGAGCGTGTGCACTTTTCCTGCTATTGTAAGCACTGCCAAATTTAATAAAACTTTCTACCAAACTGTAACCTTCATGTGTTAACTTAATTAAAGCAGTATCATGGCTAGTACCCAAAGTGTTAACCTGTAGGAGGTTGTTATTGAAATCCATTATCTGTGGAGTCAGTATTAGTGGTCAGCAGCAGCAGCAGAAGTAAAACTGCAAGTAAGACCCTCCCTTGGGTGCTGTGAGCTCAGCAGGTTAAACTGTCAAAGCTTCTTAAAGGACGGATAGTTAAACCCCCTGGAGTTATAGGTAAACCAATCATTTGCTGTCAGCAGGAAATATGACTTTATTTAGCAGGTTGGAGGGGGGAAAAACCCAAACCTAAATGCTAACAGGAAAGAGGATTTAGAAGGAACCGTTGCATGAGTGTCTGTGTTGCTGTGCTATGTAGATTCCATGCAAGTTGGAAAGATTTTTTTTTTTTTAAATTACAGGCTTTTTTAAAACAGGAATTTATTTATACAGAAGTTTACTCCAGTGTCTTATAAAATTATATGTACGGTTGAGCTAATTTATTAAACCTGTGAAAATTATCTATATTTTGTGAGGAATGCAAAAGCTTGTACTTTTCTTAAAAATGGAAACAGTTGTCACCTTAGAGAAATAGGTTGGTTTTTTTCTTCAGTGTTGTGCAGGTGTTACCTGTATAGAATGTAATTATCTCTTTTTACCACAATACCTATATATAACATTGACCAAGTGCACTATATTTAAGATCTAAATATATATTTATTAGAATTTTTATGTATAGGCTATAAGTATTTATGATACTGTCATTGAGCTAGTCTGATAGTGGTTACTTCCCATATTTTCTAGTTTTTATTTAGTCTTCAGAGGTGAAGATCAGGAGCATTTGACTTCGTACTTCTTAAATTCTTGCCTCAAAAAAGAGAATCCGCAAAGTGATAGCTTGTTATGGAAGGGTGTGAGAAGGGTGTGAAGTAGGTGTGGGAGAAGACCTGACATGTTGCTGTAGTTTTGTTTATTGGAACAAGAACTGTGCTTAAACTCTTGGTGGGGGGAACTGTGTAGTGGAAAGAATGAAGTGAAGAATGCTTTTATATATCAAGATCTGTTTCCTCAATACATGCGTTGTTTTTAGACTAAATCTGCTCAATGTGCTGAAATAATAGTCATAAGATAAATGGAATACAGTAGAGACTAAGATTCTGCTTGCTATCCTTGCGTTACCTTCGGATGGAAAAGTGTGTATCATAGGAAATCAGCTGGGAGGTGGAAATGTTGTCAGGGAAAATACTCAATAGCCTAAAAAACAAACGCAGGATTTTCCTAGGGGCATGCTAAAACAAAATCTTTATAATTTGAGATGTAGCTGTGGCAGAACTCTGAGGGCTGTAAGAAAAATAACTTGTTGAAGATATTTTTGTCAGATGATCTGGAAAAGGACGGGACCACATGAAGTCTGGCGTCAGCATCCATGGTTGGATTGTCCAGTGCTGGTATTAGCTGTGTGAAAATTGTATTTAGACAGTGCAGGTTTTTTTGTCCATTCCTGCCCATTTGTTAGACTGTGCACAGTCCTTACAGATTTGGTGAGCCAGCTGCTTGTCTATACAACCGTTTTCAAGCATATGGATGTACCATGTAACACCAGATATGCGCTTCTTCACTTAATGTATGGATAATATGTTCAGCATTGTAGAATACAGACATATAAATTCTCTTTAAGGATGGAATGGAGGTTAGTGCAATGGTCTAATGAACAATAAATACCTTTTTAAAAGCATTACACCATAAGATGAAACTTGAGACACAAATACTTTTTCTGCCCAGTTTAAGATTTTCTGTGCAGCAAAAATAGTCTTGTGCATTGTCTAGCAGTCAACTCTGGAACTCTTCATCCTGTAACTTAGTTCTGCTGATCTGCTTTTTAATTTTTTTCTTTAGAGGTCCTTGCCCCTGGCTGTTATCTAGTTCGATCCTCCTTTACAGAATACATTCTCCCCCCCCAATTCTTTTTGTACTTGACTTTGGGGTCTTCTGTGATTACTTTTATCTAGTACTATGTAAAATCGGCTTAAACTTTCTTTGAATTCAGGGCTGCAAATACTGACAGGCTCAGTCATAGACCCATTTTTAAAATGTAAGTCAGGGCTAGTGGTTTGTGGTGAGTTGACTGTTTTATAACAAACGCTGCTCTGTACTTTCTTACTACATTTGTTGTAACAGGACTGAGTGGCTGTCAAGCAGATAGGATAGAAGTGATTACACTTCTGCCATGGGCAGGAATGATTTCTTGCTAAAAATCATATTTTTTAAAAAGGCAAGTCTATTCTGAAAAGGTATTTAACAAGTAGATTTCATGGGATTTCTGGCTTACTGTGTTCTGTGAGTTCCCACAGCAAGCATGCTTGGTGCTTTTTCTCCGTTACACAGTCTTTATACTCTTCATCTTGACATCTGCTTCTTGGAATCTCAGAGCTGACTTGTCTTTCAAAAGAAGACTTTGGAGGGTAGAAAACTTAGGATGGGTTATATATAGAGGACTATCTTCTTCAGACTTGTCCTATAATGTAATGAATAGTTTTAATACACTGTCAGAAAAGTAATCTTGTAGAACTGTAGAACTAAAAATTTTATTGAAGGACTAACAAAGCATAATTTTTAAGAAATCTTGAGTATTCACATCAGTGGAATTTTGAAGGAAAAATGCTCTACTCTTGTGACTGTTATGTAATAAAGTGAGTATTTAATAAGGCGTTTGTAAGTGTTGAAGATTCCATTGCTCTTAAAACATAACCTTACGCTGGGCATGATGATAATTTTGAGGTTTCATGACTGCATTTTTGTGGTTTATTGTAGGTACTGCTTTAGTACTTAACCTTAGTGGAAAAACTCCACTCACTAGGTACCCAAAAGTGGATAAGGGGTGTGTGTATGTACATATATATATTTTCTATGATACATATATATGTATTGCATAGACTTAAGGAATATTTTCTGTGTTTTAGAAAACCCGTGGTTTTTTTTTTTTATTTTATTTTGTTAATTATTTGACATTTTAGATCTGGTTTCATATTTTGTCTAAATTTCTCTTAAGTCCAAAATATTTCTGAAAAGACTGTTTGTGCTGTCCTGTCCCTTGCTATTCTCTCACTGTATTGGATCCAATGATCGTGTGGCTGGGAGATGGTTTAACTTGCTGATCTGACAGAAGGTTAATTTCCCCTCCCCTTAGATTACTTTTCCGCTGGGTCTGTTCAGTTCATTGATCTGTCTCAGCAGCACTGTAATTGCTAGAGCTGAATGTGGAGGAGAGTTAGGGGTTGGATCATCCTTTGAGTGGCAACTTATATTGGCATAGAGTGAGGCTTGCTCTGAAACATAATTACTGTCTCAATATATGGTTCGTTTTGGGACAGAAGTTAGTCCACATTGGGAAGAACTTAATTTACTGTAGGGTCTATATCTTGCATTGCTGATTTTGTTTGGTTTTGTTTTTTTGTTTGTCCTCCAGATTGGGTTGCCTTAAGCTGATGTGTATACTTTTCCTCTCACCTTTTTTTTTAAATACTGTTGTGTAGTTGGAATGCCAGGTGAATTTACTTTGCTGTTGCTGTGGGCTGTTCTCTCAACCCTGGAACTGGTTTCAGGGATCCCTGGCTTTACTACCATCTTTGGATGCTGGAAGCAGTTTCTGCAGTCCATTCATCTGTAGGCAGGCAGATTTGGAAATTAGACAGGAACCTCATCTGAATGGTTGTGTACTGTGTTCATCCACCTGAAAGAGGAACTCCGTATGAATTAAGCTGAAAATGCTAGATAGGAGCATGCTACCAATGCACATGATGTGTTGCTTTGTAACGTACCTGAGTTTAAGCTACTTTTTCTGAATCATGTATGTCTTCTGGGGTATCTAGTTCAATTAAGAGCTAAACCTCTACTATATGAAGTTCTGTAACTGGCTACCCTTGCTAGCATGTGATGCTGTTTTCTAGACCTGCCTAACTACTAGTTTTCCCATTCGCACATGTCTCTCCCATTTAGAAAACAAAACAAAGAAACATGCATCAAATGCATTCCATGGTGAGCTTGTTTTTGGGAGAGGCAGGAAAAAGAAACAGCATGAGAAAGATCGGTCCTATTGCTTTGCTAATGTTCTTAGAAAGCTGAGATTCCATTAGGGGAAGGCTGACATGTGGGTGCAGATCTGTTTGAAATGCAGAGAGGCTACTAAAAACACTGTAGGGCACTACTATTTTGTTAACATCACTAAAAGCTTAATTCTTTTTCTAAAACAGTTCAGTCACATATGCTGCAAAGATGAAACTCTAGCATCCATACAGAGCATAGTGGACTGCTCTAAATATGATGAATTCCTGAACTCTTGCAACAGATGGAGACTTTTACTTTGGTAAACAGATTTCTTAAGTATCTTTCCAAGTTGTTAGTGTATGCTCTGAAGTAAAATTCTCCCGTTTCTCCTAGACACTTGCTCTAGATAATATACTCCAACGTAAAAACAGTCTGCAGAGGTATGAGTGCAGTTGCTAGCTCGCAGACTGTTTCTTCACAGCACCCCTAAATCAGCAAAGGTTGTTTTGAGTGGCTGTGCTGCTTCTAGTCTTCGCTTGGGTGAAGAAACTCAGTAGCTGCCTCACCTGTCAGAGGTGGCTGTCTGTCAAAGAGAGCCATGAGTGGAAGGAGACAAGGAGAATGCTTTTCCCTCAAGATTGTGAGAAGTGTTTTGCTACTGAGGCAATGAGTTGGAGTTGAAGAATGGGACATTATGTTTTTTTCCTCCTGATTCCTCTACCTCTGTTAATCCTGCAGTTCATGCAAAGGTAGATTAGTAAACAAGATGACTATTGATCTACCTTCTTCCCCTTCTACTCAAGTTATTCTACTACAGAAAGATTGATTGTTCCTGGTTGGTGTTGACTAAAGCATGTGGAAAGTTGTGATACAAACCAACCATTTAATTCTGCTAAATTTTCAGTAGCAAACGAATTACTCTTATTAGCTATTAACTGTGACAGACTAGTGTTTTTTGTCTTCTAGAGCTTTAAGCAGGTTTTCCTCTCAAAAAGAAAAGCAGCTTGAACTTGAAAAGAAGTTAAGCAACCTTTTATTTGTACTTGTTGGCTATCTATAGATAGACTTCTTTAGCCTATCAAGTCTTGTTTTAAGAATGATTGAATTGTTCTGAATAGAAGCCTTTAGAGACAAGCTTTCCTAGAAAAGGTCCAAAAGAGCATCCTATAGAGACAAACATTATACCTTCAATTTTCAATGTCTGGCCAAAAAAACCCACCACCTTGTTTTAGTCAGCCTAATAATGGTCTTCCCAACATTCAGTTATGCAGAACTGAAGTTTAGCCAGATCTGTGCTCTGAAATTTGCATGAGACACTAAATTACTGTTTTCCGGTCTTTACTGTTTTGGAGGGTAAAACACAGTAAGCACTTGAGATAAAATTCTGATGGAGAAGCCTTCTTTCCCATTGGTATTCTAGAAAGTGCTTCACTGGGAAGTTATCTGCCAAAGAATAAGCATATAAGAAAAGGCTTTAAGAGCCAAAGCCATTCTGGAAGACTCTCCTCTAGATTCTTATCTGTGATGTCTTCAGGACTTTGGAGGCATTTCCTTGCCTGTTTCAGCAAACAGAATTCAGTTTCAGATTATCACTGCATGACAGCCTTAGCATGGTCTGTTCTTCATAGTATAAGTGATTAGGTCTCTAAATACAATGGGGAGTCCTTTCCTGTTGATGAGGTCTTTGTCAAGTAAAATTGTGTGTCTTTTTAGCAGCCAACAAAGTTCCAGAGCTTCGTTCATGGGAGAGAGAATTTTGAGATTACTTTTTCTGAGGTTATAAAAATAAATTCATGTTTATAAGTGAGAATGTGAACAGATGAAAATCTTTGTATGTGTTGAAAAGTGCATTCTCTAAGTCTTGGTTAGAAATGCAGTCTTCCTTGCCTGGTTGGTGTTTCTCTTCTCTTAAAGACTGTTTAGTTCAACCTGGATCCTTCCATTTTAATTTTAGTTGAAATTTGTGGATTTTTGAGGCCACTAGTAAGTGAGGTGATTGCTGTCTTCAAGTTTCGGCCAGTTGGCAAACCAAAGGGCAGGACAGGGGAGTAGAGGAAAGGGTGCCAACATATATTCTTCCCTTCCCCCCCCCCCCCCCCCCCCCTTGGCTTGTGTCTGCTAACCCAGGATCTAATCCTGCAGATGCAAATGGATGGGCTGTTTTGAGAGTCATTGTAGACTCAGAGGGGACCGTAAGTAAATACCCTTCATCAAACCAAATGTTTGAAGGCCACTGAAGAATTGTTTTACCTTAGTCCCCACCTAGCTATTTGTAGGCCATGAAATTAAAAAAATACAAGTTTTAAAATAGGCTTGCAGAGAAATCTACTTATGCTTACTCTGTAGGTTGACTTGTTTATTTGCATAAATTTTTATTTAGGTTTTTGAAATGCTGAGTAAAAATAAATGGGGAAAATATGGGATAGTTATGCTATTTATGGCTTTCATGGTTCTGCTTTTCATATGGTTTAGAAATGTTTCCATTATTTCATTTTAGGGTTAAATGCTGTAATTGTGTGGCAGTATTTCTTTGCAGATACCACTTTAAAGGCTGTATGAATACTGCACACTCACTATATGCACAGATTTATTGTATTATTGGTGTGCGTATTTTAGTGTGAAGCTGCTAAAGACACAGGTCAGATGAAAGATGTGTTTTTGGCAAAGCAGTAAGTTTGAACCTTTTTTGCATCCATTTGATTTTTTTTTTTTTTTTTTAAATTCAAGACTGTTCAATGCCATAAGCTTTTTGTTCTGTTTTGTCTGTCTCTTTTGGCAGTGGTGCTGACAAGATTCGAGGTGGTTGGTTTTTTTAGCTACCTTACAAAGGATTTACTCATTAGCCCTATTTTATGGGTTGAGCTAATTGTGATTTGTCTTGCTGAGCGGTATTATGCAGTTTGGGCCAATTAAGTGAATCCACTTACACCAACGGATGTTGTTCCAATGTGTAATATTGATTTGAGCTATAAAAGGAGAATGACTTGTTTGATTAGATTTCTTTGTCTAAACAATGCTCAAGATCTTATCTAGTGTACCAAACAGAAGTGTTCTCCTAACTGAGTTTTTTTAAATTGCTTCTTAGATTTGATTAACACTGTATATGCAGATATAACAGTTTCCCTATATATAAATTCTGAAACACTACAGAAGAATTTGGGGAAAAATGCATCCTGCAACTCAGTATAACTGTCTCTGCTGCATGAATATCAACTTGCGTTGAGACCTGGGGATGTGTAGGGTGGCCTGATCAGAAAAACTGGGACACTGGGGAATCCCAGACATTCGCCTCCTCAGAGACAGAGGAGTGGGGGGAGTGAGCGTGTGTGTGTATATGTGTTAATTAGGCATTTACACTGAAGCAAATGGCATCTGTCACATGATAAACATCAGAAACTGGTGAAGTATATAAAATCATCTGTGGAAAATATGCAGGTGATACTAAGCACTCTGTTAGGAAACACGTGTAGATTTTTTTTTTTTTTTATGTTCCTCTGTTGGCTCTCATGACAAAGTCAGCCTTTACTTTTTGGAATTAGTAGATGAGAATCACTATAAAAGAAATTGGGGAGAAAAGTACTTCTGTCATGAATCAGATCCATAAGAAGGTAAAAAACTCTGGAGTCGCTGAATAATTATAATGCTAGGGATCTGTAAATTATCTTAGTGTTTTTGATTGTTTTATACATTGCATATGCACTGAAAATAAGTGTTTTAGTTCTTTGGCTTAAAAGAAATTTTCAGACATTCTACTTCCATACCAAGAAAACTTTTCTGTGTTTAAATGTTTAGGGGCATGCATATGTAAATGTGACTTGTTTATAATACAGATTTCAACTAGCAATCTACAGCAGTTGAATGACTCCTGGAGAAGGTTACCTTGATTCTGCTGTGTTAAACAGAACATCTCTAGGAGTGCTATGTATATTTTAGGTAGTAAGCTATTCATTTTGATCTCTCAATGATTATTATTTGAGATACAGGTTTGATTAAGGGGATAATTCAGTAAATTCAGAGTATGGCTGGGCAAGAGAGCATGCTGCTGTCAAATTAGTACATGTGCTACCCTCCAGGGTAAAGGAGAGCTAACAAAATCTAGGTAATTTGGGTACTTACTAGCTCTGATTCAGTGCAGTCCTTCTAAATTGGGTTATCCCCTGTAAAGCAGATATTGAGTATTTTTGTGGTGCTTATATCCAAAATTTTGGGTTATGGGCATATTTCTCTTCTGGGATACGATGCCATGCTCTGGCACCAAACCTGGTTTATAAATCCTCCTGAAATACCGAAACATGATGTAGAAGAAGGATCTCCAAAACCAATCACTGCTACTGTTGTTACTCCTTACCGCGCTCTGCACCCTGAGAGCTGCTGGAGCCTGGAGCAGTGCTTGGAACCAGTCCAGGCCGAGAATGGCTGGCTAATCAGCCCTGATGGACTCCTTGCTTTACGTGCCTATTTGCTGGAAATGCAGTAAAGAAACACAAAACTGTTCCTGTGTAAAGATCTGGCAGGATTTACTGGTTTAGGTACCTTGCTATGAAGGTGGCTTCTGGACCTAAACTGCCTTTGGAAACAGGTGGCCATTTTTGTGTGGTTTGCTTCTGAATTAATAAGCTTGTTGGACTTGAGCTAGTTCTTGTTATCTGTATGTGGTCATGAAGAATTGTGCAATAAAATCATTGTCATACTTCAAATTGTGTCCAGCTGTCTTTGTACCTTAATCCAAAAGTAGTTACACTATTTAAGAGTATTCATTCTAATGTTCTTCTGCTAGGACTCCTTGTTAAATCCAGAGTCTTATTAGTAGCTTATTTGTCACAGAAGCAGAGCCGAAGAGGCTGTAATGGGCCGGTTGCGTGTTTGTGACTGATTTGGGTTTGGATTTCCAAAGGTGCAAGAAACCTATACACGGATTCAGATGACAAATTTAGTCTGTAGTTTTTGAATTAGGTGGAGGTTCTGTAAAATGATGGTTCAGTAGGTTTTGGTGAATCTCTTGTCTTATTTCTGTTGTTGCTGCAATATAATTAGCCCTTATGAAATACACTACTTCAAATATACAACTTTTACAGAAATTAAACTGCTTTTACACAAATAAGCTGGGTCTTTTCATGATTTCTAGTTGTTTGTATTCTCTAACATAACAGGTCCTTGTAGCTGCTTGAAATGTATCTTTTGAGGCACAGGTAGCCCAATATGATTAAAACTTGCAGTATAAACCATTAAGCACCTTAAGGTTTGTCTGCTTTTCCAGCCTTTGTCATTATCCATTCATGCTTGACATTGCAGGGTCAATTCCAACATTTATGAAGGAATTGCATTCCTTCAGGAAACTCCTGGGACTTGCTGCTTTGTTTTGTTGACATTGTTTTTGTAAAATAAAACAGAGAGGGGAGAAGTTCTGAAGTTTTAGCTGTGGTAAGTTAGGGACAAGGTTTGAGTACCTAGCATTGTGTGATTTAAGCACTTAAGCAACCCTTGAATTTGAAAATAAATATATTTGAAACTTGTAGTGCTTGAGGAAGGGGAGTTACTAGATTCTTTGGACTGTCGAGAAATATTGCATTATAAGTCAGCTTCTGCAGAAGAAAAGGCGTAGTGAATTACTGTGTAAATTGTGTGCCACTTGGTAGTAAGCTGAGTTTCAGCTGTCAGGTAGATTCAGATGATGGCTTTTGTTATAATGTTTGCTAGTAATAATGGTTAGTGTAATTATGTTTCTATATACTATACTGTAAATTCTGTAGTGTATTTGTGTTACGGTATTGGGAGTATTCTGCATGAACTACAGTGCATTGTGAAAGAGATTCAATGCTTAGAGAGGGGAATTGTCATCATGAATCACTAAGAAGAAACAGATCTCTATTTCCAGATTATATGTGGACTGGTTTAATTATATTTATAAAAAAGTAGATATGAGAAGGATCCATAGATTGAAGAGCTGCCACTGGAACCTGAAAATCTGGAGGTTTTGAACTAGTGGGGAGGAATGGAGACTTCTTTCTTGTCCTCGAGAGATTTGCTTGGTGCTCTGTGGCAGTGTATCAGGTAACATGAAGGTGATATGGCTACTGTTTTGCTGTTTTGTTATATCCATGTGTGGTATATTAGGGTGTATGCAAGGCTGAACTGGCACTGAATTAGAGAGGGTACAAACAACTTGCAGTAAGGTAAACAAGAAGAAATGGATTTGCCAGATTACAGGGCAACGTGGGACAGAAAGAGTCAAAACTCTAAAGATTTGAAGTAACAATGAAACATTTCAGAAGGGAGGAGAAAATGGCGTGGGAAAAGCGCACAAGACTGCTTATATGTATAAAACCAGTGGTTTTGCAGTATCTTGTATGGCTGCTTCTGGTACTAGTGGACTGTTGGTGTCTCAGTGTGAGATGTGTGTGGGTTTTTTCTCTTGATACCTAAAAATAACTAACTATATTAAGTTAGTCCTTTTCTATAAGGAAGCTTTTGGTTTTGTAAAACATACATGCTTAACTATGCTTAAGCTTGAATAACTCTGTTTTAGACATGTAAACCATGTTGGAATTCAAAACAACAACTTTAAGTATATAAATTGATTGTGCAAATAAAGATGTCCAAGGGCCATGCTGTTTCTTGTACTTAGTGCTCCAGGAAGGATGACAGACAGGCTAATCTTGATAGCATTTGATCAAAATAGATTACTGACTTAAGTTGCTGAGGTGTACTTACTAAAAAGCATTAAAATCCTGCTGCATGATTGTCTGTGCTAGTGCTTAGGGCTTTTAGGTTTTGCTTTGTTTTTAATATGAGGCTAATGCTGTAGTGGTAAAAGAAAACCGTTGTGACTTTACAGAAGCAATAATTGAAATGTGAAATGTGGCGATTCCAGGGGGTTATGCGAACTCTCATATACTCGAGTATACAGCAAATTCAGAGCTATTTAAGAGATGGCCCCAGAAAGAAACTTGGAATTGGGGGGCAAGTTAATGTTCCTTCCTGGTGATAGGATTAACTTTTGCAAAGTTCAGAAAAATGTCAGTAAAAATGAAGAAAAAAGTAAAATGCTTAATAAGTGACTCCTGTGCTTGTTATACATGATTGATATACTTACCTGTATATTTATTTCTCATTGTATTATTCAAAATATTGTTTGATTACTGCTGGCCACTGTTTCTAGATGATTTTTTTTTTTCTGGCCTTGTTTCTTCTGAATGAGCCAGTAGTATATAGTGTGTATATATATATGAGTCAGTGGATACATTACTTCTAACCTTAGCTTGTCATACTTGACAGCCTTCATGCTACTTGCAAATAAAATTAGTTTTCACAAAGAACAAAATTCCATGTTCATAAACTAAAATATTTTAAATTTCACGTATGTGAATACTCATTTTCTGAAAGAACACCCTTTTTAAACAATGTATTCTCAGTTTCAAATGCTGAAGGTGATATTAAATATTTAATAAAACTAACTTATAAAATTGGTAAGCATTAGAAATGTCAAACTGTCAGTATAAACAAGTCTTACTGACACATAGCTAATATAATCTTACACAGTTTAAGCAATGTCATGCTTTCTTAAATACATACTGAAAGGGATCTCACAAAAGGAGAGCATAATGAGGAAAAAATGATTGATTTGTTTCTCGGGTCCGTCTGTATCTTTAAAGGAAAAGTATTCTGAACTCTGAAAACATGTTGAATACCAATCTAAACTTCTGTAACTTTTTCTTCAAGGTAAGCATGCATATGAGTTGTAAGTAGACTTCTAACTTTAAACCTAACTTCAAACCTAGCTATTTTATTATTCCCGGCAAACTGTTGGAAGTGCTCGTCCCTTTTGTATAGTTCAAATTTGACTAAAAAATGTTTGGCAAATGCATATAAATGAGGATACAATGGATTAGGAATCAAACATGAGCCTGCTTAAATAATTCTCAAGATTTTCTGGTTCACGTGTAGTGATATTGAACTCTTTAGTCATAGGCTTTAATTTGTGCATGGTGCTGACCTGATGCTGTGCAGGGACACTCACTGCATCCCTTCATTCAATTCACTCTAATTATCCCCAACTTCCTGGGGAGCCTGCTTAGAACTGGTCATGAATGTTTGTTATTAAGTATTAAGATATTAGACTACCCTGGTTACATGTAACAAAGTAGTTCTTAGTCTGAATTTACATATAGATGATCAGTATAGGAAGCTGAAATTGTATTTGTCATGATTTTATTTAATCAAATTCAAAATAATTTATTGGAATAATAAAACATTTTGACAGTGACTTAAGCTCGGAGTTAAATGAAATGAGATTTAATGTTATTGTGTGAGTTCTTGTATGTCAGTGTTGGTAATTTCAGTATGTATTTTAGAGTGGTTATAGTATGTAAATTACCTTTGAAACAATCAGATTTGTGTGCATATTTCAGGGTGATGGTAATTATTTTCGCTGGGAGCATCTGTTAATGCAGAATATTGCCTCTTCAGGTTCATGTGAAAATGGCGGACGAAGCTGTCTGTGTTGGCCCAGCTCCCACCAGCAAAAGCTACCTCAACATGGATGCCATCATGGAAGTCATTAAGAAAACCAGGGCCCAAGCTGTGAGTCTGAATGAGTCTATCTGCTGCAGCTGTTTCATATATAGAAAGCAGAAAAGCCAGAGTTTGTATTTTTTTTTTTAAAGGTGTGGGGGGGAAGTGATTGAATATGCTATTCCAGTTAGTTCATGTCACATGAGTTAAATGTGTCTGAAATCGCTACTGGAAATCAAAGGCTTTGTAGCATCTGGCAGTGCTGGTCGCTGATCCTGCAGGTGGCTGCTGGATTCAGCTTTCACACCAGGGAGCAGCTTCAGTTCATTTCCAAATTTGCTGGGGGAAAAAAAAAAAAATCCCAATTAGTTTTGAGCACTAACCCTTTATATGCCATAATGGCTTTTTTGAACGTTTTACAAAGTGTGTCCAAAAAGGCTTTTGCTTAAACTTAGTTTGAATCACTTTCTAAATTATAGAAATGTTATTTGCAGGAAGGTAAGGTAAATGGTGCATCCCATAATTATTTTTATTTCAGAATGTTTACAAAATGCATGTTAGCTTATATGTGTCAATATGGCTATTCTGCTTTTCTCCCTCCAGACTGGCCAGAGATTCAAAGCTTAGCAGGAATTGGTTGGAAAAACTAATGTGTAGTCATGTTCACATGCCTAATGTTCTTTGTTCTGTCAGTGAAATAAATGTATTATTCAGAGCTACTGTACACAAAGCATTTATTAAAATAAAATTTGATGGGTGTATATGAGCAACACTAATTACCCTGGAACAGTTTGGATCAGCATTGTAATTTCTTTCAAAGATGATGTTTTCCTATAGTGCTTTCAGGGGCCGAAAACTTTCATATAAAGAAAAAACTATTTCGTTCCCTCTGAGTTTCTGAATATGGAACCCAGTTGTTCAGGCTCTTTAAAAGAGGGGAATAAAATGGCTTATACTTTGTGTCTCAGAGTATATTGGATCAAGAACCTTATGTGAACTGCAAAAAGTAAAATGAAAACTCTTTCTCACACTCCTCTCAAGTAATTATGCTGAGTGTATATTGGGGTGTAAACAGCAAACTAGGCACATAAGGATACATGGTTTAAACTAATCAGACAGTAAACTATGTTCTCCAGCAAGGGTCGCTAGAGGTAGAGGAGGCTTATGGCTGTGGACCTTAAGACCACTGTCGTGATCAGTACTAGAAATATTTTGGGATGAGGAATACTTTGTACTGGTTACTGAGAAGAGTCTGAATGAGCATATATGTGGAATGAGATAAACGTGGCAAAATAGAGTTAGAGCAGAAGGCAAAACACCAAAGGGAGTGTGTCCGTTGCTCTCCAAACAGCACCTTTCTTCCTCGTTAAGTAAGGAATATTTGTTTCAGAAATAGCAGTTCAACCAGTGAGTCTTTACAGCTTGACTTAGGACAGATAAATCAGTGTGTTAAGACGGTTTCTTAAGGTATTCAACTAATTCAAATGCTTAGTGGTCTACTTCACATTGCCCAGAATCTGAAAGGCTGCAGGGAATTTGGTGTCTGGCTTCGGAACTCAATCAGCTTGAAACTTTTTTTTTTTCCCCCCAAGGTACACCCAGGATATGGATTTCTCTCAGAAAATAAAGAATTTGCGAGGCGTTTGGTAAGTTATTTCTATTTGCTTGGCTGTGAATGATGCACTAGGTGGCATATATTCATTCCAAGGTATATGAGGAAATCAAGATACCAATTCAAGGTAGATCTAAAAGATACCTTAAGATAGGAGACTTCAGAGTGCTTTCTGTGCATGTGGATTTCTTGCATTTTGAGGGTGTAATTGCAGCCTGTGTTTTCTTTTGGGAGAAGGGGAGGTGCCTGCTGGTGAGAACTTTACCAAGGATGTAAGAACCTTTTGGCATTTTCACTTGTGCCTGTACTGTTTGTGAGGCTGCTCTGTAAAACTGGGTCACTGAAATGATCTAGGTTAACAGTATCTGTTTTTAAGTGATCATTTTGGTGATTCGTAGCACAGCTGGTGAACAGCTGTATCAGCAGCCCTGAGAAGGTGCTGAACTGCACTTTCAGGATGGGAATAGAAAGCTGTTTAAAAACTGGCTTCTCTGCTGGTGGTCATGTATTGTGGAACTGCATTCTCTGAAAGGACCAAAGAGAGTCAAGAGGGTGCTGTTTTCACTTCATGTCTGAATTTATAAAAATTATTATTCACAACCTCTTTACTTCAGTGGGGTTTTCGTATATCACAGAAACTGATATGTGGCCTTTTTTTTACTGTTTTTTTTTTCCAAAAACTTTCATGCAGCTGATTATAAATTTGAACAGTGCTAGGAGAAAGTTACATGCACAATGTTTGAGCAAAGTCCTGAATGGATGCAATATGTGTAGTCACTGCAGATTGTGTGTCACAGTTTATTGGTTTCGCTGAGAATAAGGAAAAGCACATACTTTGCTGAAATTTCCAGTGAAAAGGTGTTGCAGCTACCAACTTTGTTATGGAGTAATCGAACCATATAGCTGAAAAACACCTTGTTTTACAGGCAGTAAGATAAATTCGTTGCTGGTTTTGAGAGTAATTTTCACCTTTTTGATTCAGAGTAGAAAACACAGATGAGGAGTGTGATTCTATAAAATGATAGCTCTTTTGTTCTTAGCATTTGTGGACTAGCTCTTGCTTCCACATCTCTTCCTTGACTATATCTCTTTTGGCTTGAGTTCTGATTGTAATACAGACCGTTACTATTTAGTTGGTTATTTGGTGTGAGAGAATACCACCTGCTCATTAAGGAGACTATTTGGGAATGAAATCTCAATTTTTTTATACTTTGCAGTTGCTGTGCTTTTTTAAAAGTCCCCAGATAAAAACAGGTCCAGGTTCTCTGTGATGCTGAATGCATCCTGCTGGTTGCTGGGTGGTGGTGATGTTAAAGTTGAAAGGAATTCTAAACACTTGGCGTTTGCCAGGATTTACCAAATCTGGAGTAATCTCTTACATGTTATTTTCATGCAGTTTAGCAGCTTTCTTTTATCACTGTTCTGCTTCATGTACCAGAGTCTCTTTTTAGAGGGAAGATTCCTGGCTTAATTTATAACAAACTGTGTTCCCATTGGATCAGACCAGTAGGATAACTGGCTTTAGTTGGCAATTGCTGTTTTTTTAATAACAAAAAAATTAATGAAACAGAAGTGCTCGCTCATGCTATTTTGCTTTATATTTTGGTGCCAAACTTTGAAATTTGATAGCTATTACTCTAAACTGGGCACGTTTCCTAGTAATCTGGTTATTATTTGGTGATGTAAATTACAATATTGGTGACATGACAATCTGGGACACTTCTTTTGGCAGGATTAAGCAGAAATGGAAGAAGTACAAACATTCCTGTAAATCCCCTCTCCCTTCCTATTTCTTATCTTTTCACTCAAATCCTTGGAACAGTGAATTCCTGAAATAATGTGGTGACTAGAAGCATGTTCAAGTTTGGGTTAGTGCTATAGTCTCAAAATAGCTTTTAATTATGTTTTGGAAACCTGGTGTGTTCTGTTCTCTAAAAATATAATAAAACAAGGTAGTTCTGCTTTGCTTTTTGAAATGCACTATTTAAAATTAAGACCTAATCATGCTTCCCTTCATGTCAGTGGCTCTAAAATATCAAACCCCTAGTGAGAATTGGTGAAATGATCTGTCTTCTTTTCACTGAGGGCTGCTTATATTTTTTCAAGACCCCCTGATTAATATATTTAGGAGGAAAACTTGCCTTCTGTTTCTTTTCTTTGTTAAAGCCTGTAACAAATGTTACAAAACTGTTGTGAAGTTGCCAAAGATGTGTTTTTGTTCCGTTTTCTTTCTCCTTATTCCTTTCCTTGCACATACACTATTTTGTTCTTTTTCCCTGAAAGTAGTGATGAAACTTGTGAAACCTGGGTTTATTTCCTGGTGTGCATCTGTACTTTTAAAACAAACTACCTAGATTCGGAAACAGAGAAATACGCTAAACTTTTTAAACTTGCCAAGCTGTCTGTAAGAGTGGTAATGAGCTGAAAGCAAAGCTTTGTCTTCAATTAACACATGGAGGGTCAGTTCACATGTAATCCCACTGTGCGTGATTTGAACAAAAGCATGTCTTTTTGTTCATTATTGCCTAAATGATTCATGGAATAGCACACAGATACAGACAGTCCTTGTGAAGAATTTGATGGATACATTTAGAGTATTGAAAATGACTAGTCTTTATTTTTTCTTCTTTAGAAACTTAATTTTGTTCTCTCTTAGAATGGGGGAGAGCCCAAGTAAATGGTCTGTTGTTTCCAAAACAAATTTCCAAAAAACAATTAGTGGGTGAATATCTGGCATGTTGTTCATTGTGATCCAATAAAAAAGTTGGTGCATTCAGTCCCCTCTTCGTGTGTATCTATTCTGGTTGCTGTTGATGGCTGACAGACGAGGGAACCATGGCATTTATATTGATAGCTGACAGAAAAGGGATCCATGGCATTTATATCAAGTGAGTCTGTCAAAGATTTCTTAAACCCTAAGGTCAATTTCTTAAAGATTTGTATTTTAGTATGAAATCTTTTGAAAAACTTTTAAGATAATGCTGATAACATCAGTTGTTATGTAGAATAACAAAACATGCGTTTGTGCGAGTGAATGTAGTTCTTTAGAATCTTACTTTGCATTCTGATTTTTCATTCAGAAATTTGAGCTATCCAACTTGGAACTCTTACAGTGCCTTATAAAAATGATCTGTACATTGAAGTTGTAAAATTCAGTACATAAGTTGTTACTTGTATTTTATGCATGCAAATATATTTGTATGTAAGTAGTTTGCTTCCTTCAAGGAATAATTCTGTAATATTCAGTATTGACATAAATCAGAAGGTGCAGTTAAAATCTGTTGCCACATTGAAAAAAAAATAATTGCTAATATCAGAGCTACAAGAACAATTTGTTCCTTCATATTTTGGAAAATTTGCTAGTGACCTCTGTATATAGGTTAGCTTGCTTGATGTTTCCCATTATATAACATTAAAGCAGACCCTTTCTGAGAATCTCTGTTGCCTCAGTTGTCTGTGGCAGGCCTTTGAAATTTGGCAAGGAGAAAGCCCTGAGACTTAAGATGAGCCTTTTGGTTGGGCTGTTGTTGAAAGATACACTTTTCTGAAATTGCCATTTTCCTTTCCTTCCTTGCAAACCTCTAGGGCAGCTGTTGTGGTGGGGGGTGGGAGTGCTGAGTCAGGTCTCTTCACATGTCAAATACTTTGGGACTGGCCCGTGGTACCAGTGACTATTTCCTCCTTTTCTTTCCCAGGTGAGGAAGGGAATTGGGGAGGAAAGAGTGAGAGAAAGCAAGCATGCGACTGGGTTGCCCGGTCGTTATTCCAGAGTCAGTGCTTCTTCCTGTGGTCTAGCTGATGTTAGCAGCAAGTAGGAGTCTTACTCCTGTAGTTGAGATTATATATGTTCTTGCTTCCTGATAATGGTTAGAAGCTTAAACCTTGATGCATGGTGTCTCAGTGTTGCAGTTGCTCATAATGGGATCGGTTTCCCCCTTTTTAATTAAAAGAAAAACACAAGTGAACTTCCCCTTCCTCTTCTGCCACAAAAGTCCCCTGGGAAGTTACTGCTTTAAAAAAAAACAGCTAAAGGAATGCTATTCCTTTGCAAAGTGTAGCATGAAAAATACCAGTTTGCAGGATTTGTATCTTCAGTGTATTTTGGTCTCTTGTATGTATGTATATGATAGAGCTCATAGGTGGTGCATTGTGGTGTATTTTCCTCAAGAAACCTATGGAATTTGTGCATAAAATCTCAAAATGACGAGTTAAGGTTATAAATGCCACCTTTATCTGGAATATTCTTCTTTTGAATGCAGCCTTGACAATGCTATCCTGATGCTCTGTTTCTTGATGCAAAAAAAGCCAGCCACTACCTTCTGCCAAAATGCCCTCCTTGCAACAGAAGCTGTAAACAGGGTGGGACAAAAGGATTCAATTTTGGAATAAGACATGGACCTTTTCGGAGTTCCTAGTGGAACCTGGTTTTATACATCTTTTGTGCCCCTTTGGCAACTACTGTTTGGCATGACTAAGGGGAGAACAAAGCAGCCAGCACTATTTCTCTTTACCTTTGAAGCTAGATTAACATTCTTGCTGGAATTAAAAAAACCCAACAATGTATTGTCTGAAATAAATGGGCAAACAATATATATGGAAATGGTTGATCACATGTTTGTAAATGGCTGTTAAGTTTCAGATAGAAAAGGTAGAAAAAATAACATATGTCATCTTCTGTAAGGCGACAAATGTTTGACCTGTGAAGAACTTTGTACAAGCGGATCCACGGCCCTATGCACAGCTAATTATGGGATTGTCACCCTTCAAAATGTAAACTCTTAATGGCAGTAGTATTTCCTTACAATTGTTGTGCACGGCGCTGTTATTTGTAAGCAAACTGTGAAGTTCCTTTATCGTGATTCAATGGATGTTACATTTTTGAGAAGCATTTGGTATGATTCTCATGCTGTTCTCACATGCATTGGCTTCCTACCTGGCAATTCACGTGACTGGTTGGCATTTGTGCTTTCCAGGCTGCAAAGTGGTGGTTGAAAAAAGGCAGCTTTGGAAGCTTGGTGTCAAGAAGCTGCTTATGACAGAGATTGTATCCTTCAAGGAGTGGGGCAGACAGAGCTGTTAATGTGGGTTTCTTACTCTGTCCTGCAATGCATAGTATGTCATTGCCTAGCAAAGCAGCAAAGTGCCTACCACCACTGCCTGTGATGGCTTAAGGTGCCTTGTCTGATGGAGACTGGAGACTATGCTCTTACTGGGTAATAAAGGTTAGGCAATGTACTCATCTAGCTCAACAGATCAGCAATTTGCCCCCCAGAGAAGCTGTACCTATGAGCCTGTAATGTTGATGGGTGACTACTTACTGTTCTGAGGCAGAATGCTTCTGAATGTTACTTGTATTCTTGTATTTAATCCCAAGTAAACTTTTTTCATAGAAAAAAAAATTAAATCATCTTCAGTATCAGGTTGTGTGAAATCCATGGGAGGGACAAATAGCGCACGTATTAAATCATGGACAGTATTTGTCAGGCATTACTAGTCCTCTGCTAGTGCATGTGAGCTAGGAAAATGAAATTGAGTCATCCGAACTATCTGCTTAGGCACTTCCTAGTGTGAAAGTAGGAAGACTGTATTATTCCTTTACTGTAGAAAACTTCATAGACCTTTGCTAAAAGCATATGATGGGTTACATTGTGCCATCAGTGTCCTGTTTAAGATTGCCAACGCTACAGAACAAATTGATGCCAGTTCTACTCTATTGCAACTTCCAAATCTGTATCTTGGGCAACTGCTGTATATAGCTAGAGTACTTTTTTCAAGTGCAGGCTTATGTGTAAACTAAGGAAAAAAAAAAAAGTCTCAGTGTACATTTCCACAGGTCTTGTGGATATACATGTGTATAACCTATATGCATGTATTTAAAGACATGGGGTAGTGTTTTGCCAAAGATTTGTGTTGTTTGTGACAAAAATGCTCTCCTTCCTTTTGATTCTTTTGCCTAAACTCCATAATCTTAGTGTGTTTTTTTCTTGATCTTCTGATTAGGCAACTTCCTCTGACATGGCAGTCTTGACCTATTTGTATTTGTTTTTCAGTTAGAGTAAGCCTTTATTTGTAACTTGTGTTTCTTTTAAAGCTACGTATTTTCTTAAAGTGGCTTAGGTTGAAAGCTTTAACATGTGCAACTGTTCTCAGAAAAAACACAAACATGAAGCCTCTTGATTTAAATAGTAATGTCTGGCAACTTGAGACTCTCAGTGGATGAACTGTGGGCTTGCATGACTTCTGGAATGATTTAATGCTGTGCATGTGATTAAAGAATATATTAGAGTGATTTTTGCCTATCTGGACTATCATAAGTCATTTAATACTTCCCATGAGATGCCTTTCAACAGCAGCACTTTGGCACGCTTATTAGGGTGTGTGGTTCTGCAGATGAATGGATTTGTGGAATCCTGATTTGTAAAAATTCATTATTTCTTGACATCCAGTGTCACTGCAATAGCACTTATTTCCAGGCTTACAGGAATCCTTCACGTTGCTTCTGAAATGCTTTGTTAGGTCTTCTTTTTTTCACTGTTGCCATGTCTGGTTGTGAGAATAAAAACTTCTTGCTCTGTTTCCACAATTGCAATTATATTAACAACTGTATATACCTGTGTTTTCCCTCATTGCAATAACAGAAGACTTGCAAGCATAATGATAGTAATTCCTTTTTTACATAGGTAATACTGTTTCCTTTCACTTTCTGCCTTTTTATTCTACTATTGATTTGCAGCGATGCAGGCAAGCTTGTCTGGTTATGGCAAACTCTGTCCATTCTGAGCTAAGGTGATTTGTTAATGTGACCTATTCTAGTATAATTGATGTAAGCTAGTGTGGTAACCTTGAAAATGTGATTTCTTTCTCTGTTTCCAAATCAGTTTTAAATGTCCCATTGATACCAGTGGAGTTGGATTAGACCTGAACAGTTAAAAGATGATATATCTTTGAAATAAGAACTCCTGTTGCCTTGTGGATTTTAATTTACTTTTGTGGCAAGGCAGATGAAGTTTCAGCTTAGAATTCAACAAAAACAATGCCTCTCTAATAATCACTTCTGTTTTCTGCCTGCATTTTAAGAAAGAATGTATTTTATAGTGATGGATGACCTGTGTTCAGTAGTTTTACATTGCAGATTGAATACTGAAGGGTTTCTATATATTCTTCCTAAAATATGCATATCAAGAAAATTAATTCTGACTTTAAAGATGAATGCAACTTAGTGGTGGGATGGATTTTTTTGTGTACTACTACAAAGTTGAAATATATTGAAGTGATGATATGTGTGATAGAACCATTTTCCCTCTCCCAGTTCTATGTTCTCCTCTTTTCTCTTCTGTAGTTGAAAACTAATTGCAGCAAGCTATGAACCAAAATCTGTCTACTGAAGTTACTCTTTACTAGCCAAGAAAGAGATCATCTTAAATCTTCATACACAAGGGCTTTTGTTATTGATATTGATGTGTTACATGAGGAGGGATATGAACATACTAAATGTCTTTCTAGGCTAGGAGGTAATTACTTTTGAGGGAAGGGGAAAGGTTTCTCTGTTTACTTGTAGAAGTGTGTTTAGCTTGAAGACACTTATAAGTTGCAATAAGTGATACTATGTATTTGTGTCTTCCTCTCTAAGAATGAAGATGCCCTCCTGAGTCTTCATTCTGAATTCACACCCTCCTTTAGCTGGTTTTTCTGGTTTGAGTTTGAGGGGAGTAAAGTCTCCTGAAAGCATCAGAAAGTAGATCACATTCTGATACTTGACCCCTAATAGATTTACTGAGACCAGGAATGAGCTTTGTGAAGGGAGAATCATGACTGGCAACTCTTTCAAAGGCATTTGAGCGATTTTTATATTAGCTGTGGAAAAAGATGTTAGCTGAAAGGTTTTTGATTAACATGCTTCTAAAGATCACCTACTATCCTGGACTGGGCAGACTCTTTTTTTTGGGGGGGGGGGGGGGGGCTTTGTTTTTCAAAGTATGTATTTTGACTGTAATCTTACTTCAGGAAGTATTTTCTTGAAGATAATACTTAAGATCATGTTGGATTATTAGAACTTCACCTTAAAGCTCTGTAAACTTAGGGTTTATTTTATGCTGCAGCTTGGTTCCTTTTATATTGTTGTATCTGTCTTGATTAAAACTTTTCTATAGGTATTTAATACCAGTACATTATGTTATGTTGCTTCTGTAAAGTGCTCAAATATTCTGAATAGTTTCTACAGCAACAAGACTTAACCTACTTGTTTGTTCAGTATATCACAGGATCACTTGTGGATTCACTCATTTCAGAATTGCTTCCTGGGGAGGAGGTTGTCATCTAGCTTTTCTGGGGTCATTGTTTTCTGTGGTCTCTGAGAACTGTTCCAGTTACCTCTGCATCTTGAGGGGATTGCTGCTAATATGCCAGATATGGTTGGTTACTGCAAGTGCATTGAAACACAGGAAAAGTTCAATTTGATTTTTTACTGTTGCATAGATCCACCAGTTATAGCAACAGTGGAAGCTGTAAAGGATACAGGGCAAGCTATGTTCAGGCATGTCAGAGTTAAAGTTTTGCAGTATTTAAACTGTTTAATGTCACTTGATAACTTCTTAGCCATTCAGTTAGTATCTTCTGCTCTGTTACAGTATCTACAGGCTGGTTGCATATTTTTACTGTGTGGTTGTAGAATGCATAATGCAGTTGGACCTGATTCCTGCTTTAGATATCAAATACAATCTTTATTTCACAGAATGCTTGAGGTTGGAACGGACCTCTGGAGGTCATCTGGTCCAATCCCTCTGCTCAAGCAGGGCCACCCAGGGCCAGCCAGGACCATGGTTAGTTGGCTTTTGACTGTCTCCGAGGATGGAGACTCCACAACCTCCCTGGGCAGCCTGAGCCAGTGCTTGGCCACCCTCACAATAAAAAAAAACAGTGTTTCCTGATGTTCAAAGGGAACCTCCCATGTTTCAGTTTGTGCCCATTGCCATTGTCCTGTCACTGGGCACCACTGAGCAGAGCCTGGCTCTGTCCTCTTTGCACCCTCCCTTCAGGTATTTATATACATTGATGAGATTCCCCCTGAGCCTCCTCTTCTCCAGGCTGAACAGTCCCAGCTCTCTCAGCATTTCCTCATAGGAAAGACGGTCAAACAAACAAAAATCTATGAGCACGTACCAACATAAGCACTATTTGATAGTAACTTACCTGGTTTGTCTATTTTTGTCAGTGAAGGCCTTCAGCCAATGCAACAGGAATGATGGCTCCCAGGTAAGGGTAAGAATTTAATAGATTACTTGCAGCTGCCCGATTGTGTTTAGTGGTTTATTTTGCAAATCTTTTAAATAATTCCCTGGAACTTTAAAAGACTTCCTACTCATTATTATGAATGCACTTGCCTTTTCATTTTATATTTAATTCTATTTGAAGGTTGGCTTACAAATCAGCTTTGTCTATTTGCACAGCATGTTGCATTCATTTCTATTTCAGACTGAATGATAGTGATCAATAACACTGATAACTTAAGAGTACTGGGTTGACTGAACAATTCCTGCTAGAGTTGTTACGCATGTATTTTTGGGGAAAATAGTTAAAATACTTGGCAGTTGGATTGTCTTCAGCAATGAAGTTTTGAATTAACACAAATACTAAAATTTATTTCCTAAAGTAAGGTGATGTGTTTTGTGTAGAACCTAGCATCTGCTTCTCACTTGCTCCCTGAATGCCGACCCATATGTTCAGCTCCTGAAGATCAGGTTACTAGCCTGTGGTCAGACTGCTGCTCTGACTGTGACCAAGCTGCCTGAAGAGATTACTGCTCCCAGTGGTTTGTTGCTGTCTGTCCCCATGAGGGGTTATTGCCCTCCTTGGATGTGCTGGAATGACGGTATGTGTGGTCATTCCGTAGCCCTGTTCTGTTAAAATTATCTTTGTTTAAACACATACCTCACCCCTGCTCCCAACTCCCCTATTAAAGTCTTTAAGCTAATACAGATGATTCTGGCAGAATCAAGTTAGGATTTTCTGCCTGACTCGAAATGGAGGCAAACTCAAAGGGTTGGTAGCTTGGGAGTGGGGTATAGGGAGTAAGAGGAAAAAATAAGCAACTGAAAGTGATAACCTTTTAACCTGTTTATAGCTGAATTAGTATTTGACAGAACCGTCAAGATACTTAATTTAGGCTGATTTAGGTACTTGATTTAGGTTTTGAAAATCAGTTCTGTGTGACTTCTGTTTATGATATATGCTTATTAAAAATGTTATGCAATAGAAGTATTTCAAGAACTTAACCAAATAATCTTTAAATAATTTCCTTCATCCCCCAAAACACAAGGGGGTTGGGGGAAATGGTTTTCACCAAACATCGTCTCTCCTCCTTCTCCAGCATGTAAGTTTACAGTTGTTTCTTGCAGCATTCCTAGTCTGAATTATTAAAAGATTTGAAATTTGGAGTGACCGTATATTTGGTGGGACTTACATTGCACAGATGCTATCAAGGCAAAGGTGCTGTTTTCCCTGACTCTGCAGGCCACTACTGTTTGGAGAAGATTTTTCTCAGGGTCTGCACCCCCCTGTGAGTATAATAGGAAGGGAAAAGTTGCTACAAGTTGACTTCTAACCTTGGGGCTTGTTGATAGCAAATCACGTTTTATTTTATAACCTAAGATTTGACACTGTTAATTTTTTTAAACTTAGAGATTTGGGTATGTTGGGATGTGTGTATGATTTTTTTTTTTTTTTTTTTTAACTGACCTTTTGGACAGTTTTGTAAAACTTAGATTAAAAATAAGGCTGCTATCAGTGTGCACGCATTTCTGATTGGGTGTTTCACATGTTTGTCCATCTTCATAATTTTTACATTAGAATTATGTAGGAAGCATACACCTGCTGAACAGTGTCTCACTGTTTAGAGATGGGTTCTTTAATTGATGCTAAATTGTAGCTTTCAGTACACACAGGGTTAAGTGACAAGGTTGCAGTAATATCTAGTGAGCTTTTTTCCTTTAATGTGCTCATTAGCAGTGGCAAGTCCAGGTTTTAGCACATGTCAGTAATTTACATTTCATTGCTGAGTGGCTGCCCTTGTTCAAGAGTTGTTTCTAAGCCTGATGAATATACTTGTGTTGGGAATAAACTGAGTAGAAGAATTGAAAGCCAAATACCCTGCCAGGCTTTTCAATGGGTGCTGAAGTTTCCACTGGGTCACTGATTAGTAATGCATGGAGCAGTAGGAAAATGCAGAGATGATGCCTAGAAAGGTTACTTCAGGTAGGTTTTACTGTCAAACCCCTCTTTCGTTGTAACTACCTTCACCGTCATTCTCCTCAAAATTCCTCTCTTGGCAGGCCTTCTTTTAAACAGAGAATGCGGTACATTAGATAGACATCCCAACCAGGTTACTTACTCATTCAGAGGTGGCACAGGAAAGTAATACTCACGCAGTATGTCCTAGAAACAAATGATCTTATGGGCTGTACAGTTTCCTGCTATCAGTTTATGATGATAGGGATCTCTGAATATTTGCCCTTTCCTTTGCCTCATCTGTTACTGACTTGTCTTGGCTTGAAGATGTGTGTGGTTCACTGCTGTAATGGCAAATATATGTGTGTTGGGATGCAGTAGCATTGTGGTTGGCAATTGAGATGCAAGACAAAGGTTGCTAGCTTTTGGGGGAAAATTGATGCTTTCATGTGGCAACAGCTTAGTTTGGTAATAAAACCATATGATTAACTAAATGTATTCTTGATGGAGTGATATTTCTGCTTTTTCCAAGCTACTCTGACTATTTTCAGAGCACTATGTGGAAACTTATACTGTGAAATTATACTTTTCTTTGTAAAGAGTCCTGCATATATTTTCTGTCCGAAAGGATAGGTATTGCTAAATTTACATATGTACACGGACAACTAAGCATTTTTATTCCAGATGCCCGTTAGGATCATACTGACATGTTCTTCAGAACTCTAGCAAAAGAGCGCTGGTGCTTACTCTTTCCCACTCTCTCTCTAAGGTATTGTGAACACTGTTTATATTCAAGCTACTTATTATACAGTTTGGGGATGGGGAATGCATTAAACATTTAGAATGGGGGAAAAACAGCAAAAGATATTCCAGAACATTCTTGTGAATAAAACCTGCCAGTTCATTGTGTAAGAACTTGTGAACCCTTTTATTAGCCTATCTGAACATTAGGTGCATATATTTAAATGAGAATGTTTGCAGAAAGTAGAGTCATTTGAATATTTTTCACACGCTAGAAATATTTTCATAGCTGCCTTGGTCAAATTTGGAATTCCTATTGTTAATTTGCAAAATAGCTGCTACTTGGATTGTCTGGGAAGAGCAATGCCTTTAGCACTGTGCTAGCATGTAGAAGGAGTCTGAAGTGGTAATTCAGAACCTCAGTTGATGGAGACTGTGACTAGACAACAACTAGTAGTTTATCAGCTAACAGGTAGTGACATATCTATAGATGTTGTTGGAAAGACACTTTTTGATTATAAGCCAAGATTTTTTTCATGGCTCATAATAAAAAATGGGGCAAAATTATGTTTTTTTTTTTCCTGGGTAAACTTGTGTCAGATACTTTGCCTTGTGGTTAGGATGCTTGCATATTGTTTGCTCTCTCAAAAAGCTGGAGATACTCATAGCTAAGCATGGAAAAGAGACACTGAGACCAGCAAAAAAACAGTCAAGAGGATGCCCAAGTGGAGCTTGCACAAGAGTGGGGAGAACATTTGACGCTTTAAACTTACAATGGTTTTGGTTTCTTTTTGCAGCGGCAACTGTCATAAAATATTTGCAGCTTCATGTCTTAGTGCTGGACTCCAGTTCTGAATGGATCACATAGGGAAGGGGTGAAGAGTGGTTTCAGTTAAGATTCCCTCTTGCAGATTTATGGAGGGACAGGCTTCTGGGATGGGGGCTTAGTCTCTACTGAATAGGTCCTCTAGCTCTGACCTCCTGCTGCCTGGCTGAATGTGCTTCCTGATGGCTAACTAAACAAATGGTGGCTTTTGTGTGCATATGCCGCTGCCCTTGTCATCTAAGATTAGGTTGTCCTCTAAGGCACTGTCTACTGTATGTAGTTGTGTGCAGGGTCGTGCAGTTTTTAAAGGCAGGTGAACTGTTTGCTGTCTGGATCTTGTGGCTCTTTGGTGCTTTGGTCCTTTTCGTGATTGAGCAAGAGTTGTGGTTTGTAGCTACCTGTGTGTGATCTGGTAGGAATGGCTTATAACTGAATGCTCGGGCAAAGCTGTTACTGCACCAAAGGTAGCTCTGAATAGATTAATGATTCTTTGATCTTTGGAACAGGATCTGACTAGAAAATGTAGAAGATGTTCCAACACATTGATTGTGTTGGGTTTTTTTTGGGAGAGAGTTGTTTGTTCTTTTAGTCTAAATCTTGAATTGGTTTTTTATGGAATGTCAGCCAAATTAATGTAGTCTGTAACCATATCTGTCTTCAAGGAGATTTTTGGTAGCTGGCATCTAGTGAATTCAGCACTGATGCAGCCCATGCTGCAATGTTCAAAGGATACTTCTCAAGTTGTTCAATTTAACTAATAGGTATTGTGACATATGTGGTACTTCAGACATTAATTTTTGTGTCCCAAGACTTGATTAAAAATGTTTTAGTCTTTAGGAGGACAGTAAGTATACATGACTTTCTGCATCTTCTAGGAAGCCAGAGAGTAACATTTATAAGGGGTACTGCAATATCTTACTTTATTTCAGTGCATATTTTTATTCTGCTTGCAGGAAGAACATGTTATTTTAAGGTGGTACCCAACTGAAACACTTCAATTTTGTAAGACACTTTTATTCATGGATTCTGTTTTAATAATCTAGATGAATAATTCCCAGAGCAGGCATATTATAGAACTGTGGCCTCTTGGCAAGTGACTGTCTTTGTAGCGGGCTACCCAAATACTGTCTGATCTTTTGCATGTACAAAAGCTGAAAGTAAATGTATGTCTGTATATGTAGAACATTCTTCTTAGCACAGAAGAGCTGCTCAGGAATCCAGTGTGTAAATTTGCTTCTCAAAGGCAGGCAGCAGGTGTGCTGCAGGGTGGTGCTTCCACCTGTCCCACCCAGAGGACTTCAGCTTAATTTGCTCTGGCTGGAATTTAGAAAGAATAAGTTCCCTGCCCAGATCTTTGGGCAAGGCATCTTGCTGGCGAGCTGTGCTTAATCTTATGGTATTAAATTCAAAGCCACTGTGCTAAAATAACATCAGGCTCTTGAAAAGCAGAATACCCAAAAGGTAGAAATGCCCAAATGAAGATTGCTTTCATTTGGGTCTTCCTGTGTGTAGGCATTGACACAGTTTTGCATTACATAGTTGCTTGGTTGTTTCCATGGGACTCTTGCCTTGCTCTGAGGCTCAGTATTTCTTTGTGTTCATGCTTCAGTGTTTGGCTTCAGACAATATTTAAGCCTTGCATTGGGCACGTGTATATTTAATTTAGCTGGAAAACTTTCTTCATGTGTAGCATATTTGTAAATTTTATACATGTTGATGCATTTCTTCTCAAAACATCTTGCTGATCTTGATCCCTTCCTGCTCAGCTCATGTCTTGCTACTTCCTTGCATGTTCTCCTCCTTTCTTGTCTTTCTATATTCAAGAATGTCTTGGCTTTTTCATCTAGAAAGCATAGGGAGCTGAGGAGATAAGTGGCCTTATTTTCAGTTACTTCCACCCGCATGGAGCAGTTTCAGATAGTCCTGTTTGGGTCCTGTGTCCAGTGTGTGGAGTGTGCTCTGGTTGTAATGAGTTTTCATAGTACCTGACAGCCAGAATCTCCAAAATTCCTTAGAAGGTTGTGCAAATTGAGGTTTTCAGTGGCTTATGAACTGAAATATGGGTAACTTTTTCATGAGAATGGTAAAGGTATTGTTCATATCATGCTTAGCATGATACAGCACAGCTTCCATTCTGATTTGAGAGTTGTTGATAGCAGTCTGCCAGTTTCAATATGAAACTCCTTTTCACCTCATTTTAAATAACAATTTAAACAGTATTACAGCTGTTCTCTTAATTTTTTCACTGAAAGTTCTAGCCTTTTGGAGATGCTTAGAGAAATTCTTGTGCAAGAAATGCTTGGAGTGGAAGACTTGAGTCCAATGAAATTTAGAATTTGACAACAGAATATTCAAGTAACAGTGTTTATGAAGAATGACTAAAGGGCACTCTGAGTTCTGCTATCATATAGGCTAGCTTTGCCTCTCCACTATACCTACACCAAAAAGTGTGTATGATAAGAAATTAATGTTTTATCTACAAGATTTTGTTACACTTCAAAGGTTAATATTATATTAGGTTGTGTAGTAGATTATAGTTGTAAATTTTTTTTTTTACAACAGCTTTATTGTATTTAGTTACTTCCAACTATACAAAACACTTTTCTAGTCATTTCAGTGCTTGATAACTTCAGGGTTCATTGCCCCTGTACATTTTTCAAATTATTAGCTTCCTAATGCATACAGCTTTAATTTACCCCCTACTGATATCCTTAAATGGGTTTTCAAGAATTTTGAAAGTGGACTACTATAGTTGTATTTCAGTGTTGGTCCTGACTGACAGAATTTCTTAAGTAGCCTCCACAATTAAAGGGATGGGAGGTTCAAACAGCTCCTATGGCAAGAAGCTAAAGATTCTCTTGAAAATAAATTTGTATTTGGTTTCCTAGTGTATTTTTGCTTTGCTTATTTCTGGTGATTTGCCTGTTGCTTTTGTGAGTGTTTTTCCTCTCAAATGTAACTTAAATGTGCTAAGTACAGTGTCTGTTCTTCTAATGTAAACTACTTGATGCTAAAACATTTGCTGTTGTTTCAAAAATAAAAGATAAAAATCTGACACACTGCATACCTCACAGCACAAAAAATCCATAAGGGAGAGTTTAAAGAATTGAGTATAGATATTGTATCCATGGAAGTGGTGTTATTACATATTTATGTTTTGAATATAATTCAGGCTATTGTTCTAGTGCCAACTGCCGGAAAACTACAGAACTATTTTTCTTTGAATTTACAATTTGAATTTTCCATTATAGCCTAAAATTGAAGTAGGAGGGATAAAGTATCTGCAGTATGTTCGTGTGTGAACTGAAAGCTATACCACTTTGAATCATTTAGCATTCTGCTACATTTCTGTGGAAAAAGTATTGTTGATGAGGACTCCAACACCAGGCATTCTTCTTGCAGTTAAACCCAAATGTTATCTTTCCTTCTCCCCCTTGAACCTGTTGGTGGTTTTTTTTTTGGTGATGTCCGCCCCACCCCAGCCCCCATGTTCCACAGAACTGGAGACTTGGAAGTTTGTGGCCAAAATTTAAAACCAGGTAAAGAGTAGCAGAAGAATAGGACCCCCCCCCCGAAAGTTCTTGTCTGTGTGTTAAGATTCCAGTCCAGCTAATTTCTGTAAAGTCTGCATTATCATTCAGTGCAGGAATGGTTTCCTACTGAATGTGTGACTCCATGAATGAAATATTTAGTGCCAGGTATTCTCAATGTCGTGTAATGGCACTTCAGTCTTGATACACAATACTATAAAAATGCAGTCATCACAACTGCCTCTAAAAAGTAGTGGAAGAAGACAGAGCCTTTTTGAATGATAAAATATTATTCCCTTTTAAGGAGTTTCTAGTGTAACGTGTTTTTATCTTGCTCTGTTAGAGTGCAATAAAATCTGATGATTGGATTCCATGCTAGGAATGACAAACCTTCCTAAAATATTTGGACAGAAAAGCTACTACAGGAATAAGTTAGAGGAGTTGAAATGGAGGTGGAACTTGGCAAAAGAAAAAGCTAGATAATGATTAGACTTCAGCACAGATAAACAAAATTTTGTAGACTGTGTTCCTGTGATAGTTGAATGCCATTGTTATATGAGTAAAGTAAAATAATTAATGTTACTATTAAGAGTTTAAATTTAACTTTTGATTGCTTACTTTCCTATTTGATTATAAGAGACATGTTTTGATCTTGTATTCCCATAAATAAGAAGATAGCTGGAGTTTGGCCTTTGTTACTGTCTTACAGCCTGAAGTTTCACATGCACATTGGACCATATTCTGAAGATTACAGTCAAAACTACAGGTATTATTTTAATGTAGTAACTCTACGTTCATTATGCCAAAACTGAGATTGGCCAGGTGTGCTGTACAATTGCAAAAACCTGAGCCCAAAATTGTCACAAAGCTCTGGGATGATGACTTTGAGGTCAACTTTTGAGCAGTTATTTTTTTAAAGAATGGAAAATAACTGAGACCTTTCTTCGGTAGGCAGGAAAGGAAATGCTGTTAGGCATGAAGCAGTTGGTATGTCTCGTTGCTTTTTTGAATTGCGTACTTTAAAGAAGTCAGCATTCAGCTACGTTATCTGCATTGTAATAGTCAATAATGGAGACAGTTTCTTAAAACAAGGATCCAGTGTGATCTTCCAGGGGGTTTTGAAACTGCTCAAGTGTGTCATGGTGATTTAAAAAAAAAAAAAAAAAGTCTGAGCTATTTATATACTGTAACTTTCCATTACTAAGGCAGCTGGCATTTGCTGGATAATAGCGTTGTTTCTGTACAATAGTTAAGGGTCTTAATTCTCCATGCCTTTTTTAAAAATTAAACTGGCTATTAGAAAGTATGTGAGGAGATCTATATACTCCTCTATGGATTACAAAGGCATATCATAATATGTGCAAATGGTATATGTACTCAGACCAAGAGAAGAACATTTAATATACTAAGCATTGTCAAATTAATTTTTCTTCAGAGGTTAAAACCACAGGTTCCAGATTTATTGTGGAATTGGAGCTCTGTGTGAGCAAGTAAAACAGAAGCTGTCCTTTCACCAGTGTATTCAGCCCATTCATGAAAAGGTGTGATAAACGGACCAATGACAGAATCATCATAAAACAGCAAAAGTGTAAAATACCTTTAAAAATACATATGCTTACATAAACTGCTTGAAATATAATACATTGGAAGAAGAGCTTGAGATCTATAGATTGAATGTAGTTCTAATTTTGTGAACAGCAAGAACTCTTGTATGAACCATTCATACATCTGCAATGAAGAGATTTGCTCTTTGCACAAAGATTGCTATAGGTGTTTTCTGATGTAATGCTGAAGAATAAATAGTAGTGAAAACGTAGTCCTGGAGCTGAACAAAAAATTGGTTGAAAGAGCAAAGATAGAAACAATTAGATTGTAACATCAATCACATTTTTGACTGTTTTAACACTTAAATGATGTTCCATTTTAAGTGTGTAATGGTTGATATTGCAAAATATAGTAAATGTAATTATATTACAGTATTACTAGTGTCTGTTGCTGACTTTATCTGTATTAGAGCAGAATCCAAGAACCTAATTATGGCCACCAAATCCCCATTGTGCTAGATGTCATATGCACATGTGTAGTGAAAAGCTGGTTTATGCCTTTTCCCCCTTCCTGCAATTCTGTTAGCATCTGAAGGAAAATAAAAAGGAGTAAGCTAAAAATAAATGGGGAAGGAAGGCCTGGGGCTCTACATGGGGAAACCTTTATTCCTGCACCCACGAAAAAGTCACAACCCGCACCATTCTTTTGAAAATGAAGAAATGCAAGCAGTTCTTGTGGCCAGGCAAAGCAGTATGCAAAGATATGGGCATTTGTCTTACCTCTTTTCCAAGTTACCTGTCAAGCTTCTCCAATGGGAAGAGTCTTGTGCACTTCATTTGTAGTAATTTTTCAGCAGAAACCTTGCTTAAAGTGTGAGCAACAAAGGGCAAGAACTTTGTAACTTTAAATAGTTAAATATTTATGATGCAATATAAGCTTAAGAGACTACTTAATGTAGCTTTTATTTTGTTTTCTTAAAGGATAAGCTCTTGATATTAATTCATAAAAACCTACAGGATTTGGGACCTGGTATCTGAACTGTAGCCCTTAAAATTAGAGGGCATAGTTTCCTAGGAAAGAGTGACAATATTGGTCCTGGATTCTGTAATTTTGGAACTTATCCTTCCTATACATAATATTTTTGAATTCTTTTGAAATGTATTTATATTCAGAGTGAAAAAGATTATTTATTCCAGACATGAGTTAATGAGTTCCTTATTTTTACATTTCTTTCCTGTATTGAAAATCTTGGTAACCAGGATCTTTGTTCATTCTCCCCAAAAAATGTCCATCTTTAGCACCGGCTCTAATTTGTAAGCTGTTTTCTGTATGTAAGTATCTTCTGTCAGATTAGTGGTTTTTTTTTTTTTGCATAGCTGGTATCTCTAGCTCTCTTGTCAGTACTTATTTAGTTTTTTTATTTTTGTTTTTGAATTTCTGATTTGTTGGCGAGAGGATGAGTGTCAATTTTATACACAGAGGCTAATAAATACACTCTTCAGATTGTGTTTTGGTTCAAAAATATACACAGACTGAAATTTTGGCATGGGGAAGGAATAAATTTGACTTGCCTCTGAGCAGTTAATGAAATCCTGTATTAAGATAATGTAGGGAGATCATCATGGCACCATGTTTAAAATAACTAAATATTTCCCACTACATGTGTTTATTCTTGTTTTAAAACTTTGCCAAGCTAATCCTTTATGTTCAGAATATCATGCTTACTTTGCATCCATTCGAGACTTTTTGTATGTCAAGTTTCAGTGAAGATTTAGGTAGTGCCTTAAGGATGAGGCTTGGGGAAGGAGTTCTGCTGATGCAGCAATGTTTTTCAGCAATAGCTCTGAAGCTTCTCAAAATCTCTGATTTGGAGCAGGTCCCTCCTACCTTCCAGCTGGTGAAAGGCATCCTTGTCCGGGAACTGGGAGAAGAACTTTCTTTTAACAAGTGATTAACAGGCAGTGGTAATCAATTGTTCTAGATATTGCTATGATGGGACCAATTACTACTTAGGAAGGTGATATAGAGCTTGCATGACAAATTCCTTTCTGTTCTAGCCTTTCCTCCTCCTGGGATTCGAGTGAATGTTTCAAGTCCTGCTGTAGCTCATGCTGCCAGTGGTGCCCGGGTTGCTCCTGCAAAGCAAGGAATGGGAGCCACGATACTGTCTTCTGTCTTGTGGATATTTGTGCAAAGGTGCAGTTTCACAGTCTCCTTAAGCTAAAGTTTTCCTGCTGTTGCAAGGAGATGTTGGCCTTGGTCGCATGTTCCTGCTGTCTCCCTTGTGCTGGGATTACTATTTATGTGGTCATCTAGAGCAAGCTTAAAAGTAATCCAGAAAGAGAAGTCAGTGCTAGCACCAGCTAAATGCAATGGACTAGGTGTGAAAAATGAAAAGCCTAGAGGTCGGGACCCCACTCTTTTGTGGCAGAACGTGCACTGGATTGACTTAGTTATCATGGTACAGCACTTCTAGCTGTTAGCGATTAAATTTCCCATTTGTTCCCTCTTTGGCTGAGCCCATCAGATCAAGCCTCTTGCTGCCACCTGTTATATTGTTAGTAGGTGACCACAAGGATGTTAAAGGGACTTTGAGACTGTAAAATTGGGCTCTTGGGAATTGCAGCATGTTGGGGTTAGAGTTGCTCTGGCATCCTGCGTTTGTTCCCTGTGTGCATCTGTGCCATGATGCAGTTCTCGGTTACTAATGTTGTGGTCTCTCCTTGTCTCATTTCATCTCTTCTTGGGTGCAGGAGGTAGGTGGTGAGCAGGAGGAGGTGGCAGATTCTGAAAAGGCTCTAAGTCCAAGACATGTCCTTTACAGATGTCCTATACACTGTTGTTGGGTATAAAAAAAGCAAGATAAGAAACTTTTTTGGTGTATTTGATGCTCTGTATAAAATTACAAAGTCACTTTCTTTAAATGTAGCCTTTTGTATATACCTGTGGTTGCTTTTTCACTGCTCATCTCTCAGTACATTCTGCCTTCAATTTTAAGGATCGGTTTTTCTGTAGTGTTGAGGAAACATCGTCTAGTTGCGGATACTTTTCAACATCCAATTCATGAGTGAAAATCCAGTTTGCCAAGAATTTCCAAGTAATTCTAGCCCAGTGGATAAAATAGAAGTTGGACTTTTGGAATTTCTGTTGCATTTCACCATTTTCATATAACTTAGCTGAAATACTAAAAAAGAAAAAGTTTTCCAGGGTGCTGTCGTCTTACTGATCATCTTAAGCACTCCTGAGATGTCAGTTTGCATTTAAAAAAAAAAAAAAAAAAAAAAAAGGTTGATAGTTGACTAGTCCCTGTTTACCCAGGTTTCTAAGTTTCTCTCCCCCCTTGCCACCCCCATTTCTGTGGGGACCTTTGAAAAGAAAAAAATATCAACTTTTCAGAAAGATTGCCATCATTTAATGGGCTGATTTCCTCTACAGGCTAAAACTTTGAAATTTAGGCCCTCATCCTGCAACTGTTTAAGCATGCTTAATTTCAAGCACATGCTTATTTACAGGATCCAGATTTGTTTGTCTAATTACTTTACAGCACCAGTGAAGCCAGACTGTCCAACTCTCAGGCCCATCTGTTCGGAGGGGGAGGGAGGAACTTGATTGTGTGTGTTCCAAAAAGCTGTTCCACCCTTAGCCACCAGATGAAATTTATCTTTCAGATCCAGAGGCAGTGACATTCAGGAATACATGGTAGATACTTGTGTCATAGTACTTTATCCTTAGCTCAGAATGGTTGTGGTTCATAGGGAGAAGGGCCACAAGTAGATCTCATGGATTGCTTCACTGTTAAGTGCCTATAAATTCTCTAGTGCTACATATCAATACATATTATTGACTTGTTTTATTTATGACACTGAGTGAGAGGTGCTTATTCCAAAGCTGTAGCATTATGAGTGTTGTAATACTGCTAGTCTATCACATTTTGTTCAATAGATCTAAATATTCCCAATTCCACTGTTACTTCCTCGTGCTAGCCAAGATGTATAATATACATATACTTTTAAAATAGTTTAAAAGTTTTATAATATTTGGTGATGTTTATGATCACATGTAGTTCTTTGTTTTTATTTTTAAACTGAAGACAAAGGGCCAAATCTGCATGTTTGATTCATGCAAAAATATGTGAGAGTAAGAACAGGGCTTGGTGAAAAATCCAATTTTGTGTATACAAGTCTCATTACATAAAGTTAATAAGATTAGAGTAATATTTTTCTGTTAAGTTTGGCTACAAAAGCACCTGAGCCTTTTTTCTTAATTTTGTTTGAACATCCACATTTAAAAGGACAACACAATCACACACATCTCTGCCCATAATGTCTAATGTAAATGTCATGTAAGTTGAGCATAAATAGAAATCTGAGGGAGAGCTATGTATGTTGACTTGTTAGAACATACAGAAAAAAACCCTCAATTTTCTTAGAACGCTTTCCAAAGGTGGGGGTGGGGAATCAATGAATTTTTCATTTACTTAAATGCAGTGTATTGGACTTCTCTCAGTGGGCAGCTGTAAGAGCTAGTTATCTTTCATTACAGTGTAATTAGTCCACAGTTTTCTCCAAGGAACTGTATGTAAGATTTAAATAAGAACATCTTCTATTAGTACTACTACATGCATCCTTTTACAAATAAATAGTGAAGGAGATAAGACAGTAGCACTTAACAGAATTCTGTGGTGTGTTTTACTATGGCTGAGTTGTCTGATGTTGTTACCCCACGCGTACACTAGTGCTTGCTCAGCTGATGCGAGGGCATCGCAGAAAGACTACTTTACCATCCTCACTCCCTCTGACTGTAGCTGCTTCTCCCAAGTGCTTCCATACCAGTGCCGGTGTAGGGAGTTCCCTCTTGTCCCTGCTTGCCTCCAGCTGTGTCTTCCCAGCACTGCGCCGTATCCTGTGGTGACCTCCTCATACAATTGGATGAGCTTGTCTCTGAGATGGGAACCTTTGGATGGAATTCTTTTGTTTTAAAACAATTATTTCATTGAGCTAATGGGTATTGCTTTTGTCTGTAAAACTAAAGGAATAGCATACTTTCATACAGATGTAGAAATAAATGGCTAGAGACAGCAGCACTACCAATTACTAGAAAAGAAAGATCAGTATGACAAGGCTCTGCTTTCTCTTAAAGAAATGAATGTTGTGAGATTCAGTTGGAAGTTCCATAACCCTTTATCTCAGACAATTGAAGAGGGTCTGGTCTTGTTTTGTGACAAGGATTGTGCCAAGTTCCCTATATTGTTGGTTGCTGTAACCTTCCTCACCTGGCCAGAGATGATAATCTTCCTGATATTCTTCACTTAGGGCTGTAGAGTAGATGACTTTGGAGCGGATCTCTGGAAACCTAGTCCCTTTCTCAAAGCAGGATCAACTGCAACAGGTTGCTTAGGGCCATATCCAGTTGGGTTTGGAATATCTCCAAGGATGGAGACTCCACAGCCTCTCTGGGCTACCCATTCCTGTGTTCAACCACCTTCTTCCAGTATCGCTTGCCATTATAGATTGCAGCCACCTCATGGCAGTACCTTTGTAACCCTCAGTTCTTGCCTGTTAGTGACTCTGCCGCAGGCATTTCGGGCCACAAATGTCATTTTCAGTCATCCTGCCTTGTTCAGTCCTGTTGATACCATTTCTGCACGCTTTCCCCTATATACCTCATTATAAGTCTGGTGACGGTGTAATTGTTGACAGTTGTCACTAGTGCCACCATCCCTTCTAGGGACTGTCCCTCAGAATCCCCTTGCCCCTTTAGCTGTTTTTAGCTGATATGGTTCCTGAACTGATGGCTGTGCAGCTGCACGGATGCTGCTTGCGGTGTGAGAGACGGGGAATTGAGACCTGGCGTGGGGGTACTGTCTTTTTGGGTCCCTGCTCTGTGACAGTTTACGATGACCTATGGGACAGCATCCTGTCCTTGGGGTTTCCTAATGGCTTTAATCTTGAGCAACTGTTGCCTGAGTCCTATCCTTCCTTTACTCTTGTGTGGGTTTTTTTAATAACTGCAGGGTCAGTATATGCTGGCTTTGGTAGAAGACAGCGTGTTGGTTCAGTGGATTAAACCTGGTTTGGAGGGGAAAGAAGAAACTAAACCACAAACCAGCCTGAACAAACAGATGTGTGCACATGCATGTTTTTGTTGCTGATATGATTGATTTACTGCTTGTTTAGCTCTTAACTAATGTTTATTAATGTGATTGACATTGATATTTATTTTTGAATAAATATGCCTATTTATCATATGATGATGCTTTTTGAATGTCAGAAATTATATCTAATGCTGTTTAATGGCTCTCTTCATGTCGGAAAATAGCTCCAGTTTACCAGAAAGCTGCAGACGCTTCCAGTTTTCTGAAGTGAACTTACTAGTCTGCTCTGCATCTTGTAATGCAGATTCTGGCATCTTTATAAACTCTCTCTGAAGGTCTTCAAAACAGTCTTTATCAAACATTTAAGGATGACTACATCCATCAAAGAAATACCACCTTGTCTTGACAGCAGCGGTGGCAGCTATTTGGCAGGAAGTAAATCAGTAGCCTTCATATGAGGACAGGGAGGATCCTAAACTACACCAGCCAGCTGAGAAAAGGGAGCTGTAGGTGGGTAGAATGGAGTTATTAATGTTAGAGTTTGGTCAGGGCAGTGAGCTTAACAGTCTTGTTTTTTGAAGAGTGTTGCTTATTCATTGTCTTTGTCTTTTTTCAGTGTTTGAGAAATGACACTTTTCAATGTAGTTGTGTGCTTTGCTCAACTCTGTTTCTCAATATGCAGAGTGGTTATTAGATGATTTTAGGGTTACTTATCTTCCTGGCTGTCAATACCAGGGTTCCTGATGCTTAACTCATCAGTAAATACAAGGTGGTGTGAGCTTGGACAGTCATCTTAAGTTTTAATTTGGTTTCTGAATATACAGTATAAATATAATGATGGTCACCTAACTCTGAAAGCAGTGTAGCATGTCTGCAAAAATACCAGACAGATTTTTTCAACATGGATTTTTTTCTCTACAGGTTCTGATTTATTATTAAGTGGTTTTTTTTGCAGGCATATAATTAATATCCTTTGATTGCAAGCTCAGTGTAACATCTCAATAACGTGGTGCTAAATTTTCATTACTTGTTGGCTTCTAAATGTATTCTCATCTTCCCCCCACCCCCCCGCCCCGAAAAACACAAACTAAGGCATTGCAAAGGGTATTTACTAATCAGGCTATACGCTTGTGTTCTGTATTCATTTGCAAAGCTTCACATGCATCTTTAGGACAGGAGAAGAAGTATGGTTGTATAAAGAATATGTCTTGTGCCCATGCATTTTCTTCATCTGCTCTAACATTCAGGTTTTTTAACTGTTTATATTATTCCATTTGACTTCCCTACTGAACTTTCAGTTTGATATAGAGAATTTTGTGTATGTCATAAACTTGGGTCCTTGGTAATGTGAGGTATTTGTTTGGCTAGAAGGATGCTCCCCTGTTTCTCCCTCTCATCATTCTGTCCTGCTTGTTCTCTGTGAGTGCCTGGTTTTCATTTAGAGTAATGTATATTTTGTGTTAAACATCTCATTGAGTGTTCTCTGCCAAGCTGAAGACTTTTTTTCCAGACTGAAAGCCAAATGGCCTAGAAAATAAAGTGCTGCTAACTTTCTCTACTGAATTCAGTACAATAATTCCAAGTGCTCTTTTTCGCTCCAAACAAATTAAAAATATCATGTAGGTTGAATCCTAATTTAAAAAAAAACGTCAGTTAGGAGAACTGGTATTCTTGAAGAATAAATTGTACTTAATTGTATTGTGAAATAAAGTAGCTTAATAGTGTTGTTTGCCTATTTGACTGTGGCTCAAATTTATTCTTTAATTGGTAAGATGGAGTACTATGTAACGCATCAAGCAAGGAATCTTTCTTACCTTACTAACATGTGCAGGATGGCTTTGTGCAACACTGGCACATTACATTTTAAACTAAGAGTTTGTATTAATAATTAAAGAAATGCTTCTTTTACATCAAAATCTTGGTCGTGCGACTGATAGAACTTTTTTGTGTTGCATGAAAAATGAAATTGTCTTCATGAGGTTAGATGATTGGGAAGACTAAGATTACACTTGTTAGTGTTTGCCATTTCCTTTGTGCATACCTGATTTCTTCTCTTTATCTTCGTGTAATCAGCAGCTATATCCATTTCCAGGATCTAATTGAACGTAATGAAGAAAGAGGTTGGGCTGTTAAGCTTCCACATTCTCTGCTCTTTGTGCTGCTCCTGGTGCTAAAAAGAGATGAGTTAACATAAACCTGAGTAGGCTGTTTAACCTTCTTTCTCTTCTGGAAATGTAGATGCAATAACATTTGCAGCTGAAAAGGCTCATTCGCAGTTTCTAATGTTTAAGGATGCAAATGAAGCATTTTGTCTTTTCTGTCGCCTGGAGGTGTTAAGCAAGGAAACAGAAAGAGGTTTCTAGGATTAGTTCCACAGATTTCTTTTATCATGTAAAAATCAAGGGTGGTTTCAATGCCATGAAGTGAAGAAAAGCAATATGGAAACCATCCAGGGAAAATTCTTAAGTTTCGTTTGTTTCTCCCTAAATTTTCTGGGTATTCATTACTACTGATATAGTTGAATACTCAAACTTTTTGCAACACAGCAGGGCTAAGTTCCTGTGCCTGTGTATTGGGTGGTGTGTGTGTGTGGGGAATGTTTTGTAAGTGATGAAGCAATTAATTATTGACAGTGGCATGTCATATAAACTACTGTATGTTCAAGTCTTATAGTTTATATTTGAGAAATGCTTCTAAAAATTTGAGTAGCTCTATTGCATTTGGGTTCTGGACAAAGACATAAAATAATATGTACACCATCTAAAGCTTTAAACTGTTTCAAAGTGAAATTATCAAGTAAAACTTCAGCTTGATGATCAGATCCAACGTGAAAACTTGTAAGTATAAAGCCCCAGAGGTGGTACTTGTCCTTCTCACAGTGTCTTGTAGCTTTGAGTCCTTGGAAAAAGCTGCTTCTGTGCTTCTTTTCACTTGCAAGGATATGACCTGGAAGCTGAATACCATTTTTTTCCACTTAGAAGTATAATATACCCTATGAAATGTTTGGTTAATGAGACTTTTTAAAACGTTAAAATGCAGAATTAAATCGATACAAGCACATTTACCCTTTGTACATATAATCTATGATAGTATGAGTTCACAACCTCTATCTTGTTAAGGAAGATGTTTACAGATTAGCCTGAATCTTACAGTTTTGACTTTGTAAATTTACCATCTCTGTGGAATTAAAGAGGAGATGACTTTGAAGTTTATTTAAAAACTATTTTCTATGCAGCATTTGTGCTTAAGGTGATGCCGAGTATCTAGATTTATTCTGGCTGCTCCCTGGTGTTTATGCGGGAGGTCATGCACCTTTTCTGAGAGGTGCACACTTTTTTGGGACAGTGGCGTTTAGGTGGCCTTAGATTGTGTTTAAACTGGTTCAGCAACTGTGCCCTTTGTTTAAGGTGAGCTTTAGAGTAGTCTAACAGACTGATTTTTCTCTTCCCACCCCCAATATTTGAATGCACAAATACTACGTTTTGAAAAACATAAATATGCCTATCTCTGTCTCTCTAATATATAGGTATATGCTGTTCCTGCATTCTATTCCTAGCCTGCTTTAGAGAAGGCATACTTGTGGCCTGGATAAGGCCTGTTTTCATTTGGTCCTTCAGAAGTTTGTCTGGTCATACTGGTAACCGATTAATGTATTTTCAGGGCTCTGCATAGTTTAAACTATACTTTGGAGGCCAGTGTGAACAGATTCACACCCAGATTAAAAAAAAATGGATAATATTTCTTAGAATAATGGCTTAAAGGGAGTTTAACATATCTCCTTCCCCATGCCAAAGGTTAAACATGGAAACTGGCATCTCTGGTTTATTTCTGAGTAAATTAGTGGATTCTAGTTTTCAGGTTTTTGGTATTGCTGCCCAGCAATCATCTTTTTCCTTACTTAAGTAGTGGTTGTGAAGATGCTTTAGTGTTCTTTAAATTCAGTTTTAAGAAGTGAGACAAACTTCTTGCAGTTGTATTCAGTTTCAGGTAAGGCTTTTTTATTCTGGTAGCTTTTTCTTTTCTAAAGAAACACTTCCAGCGTATCACTTTCTTTTGCAGTATGTGCTCCTATTTGATATAGTGAGTACAGATATTTAAAATGGCACAGTATAGTGTCACAGGTGGTGACATAGCTTGTGTGGTGGGTCTGACCTCTGAAATGCAGTGTGTTTTGGAGCCAAGTAACTGTAAGTTTTTATTTTGAAGTAGAACTTGGAACAAGTGATGAGGTCTGGCAGGCTGGGCAGCACCGTTCTTCACCACCACCACCTCCTTCCTCTAGTGAGTTGCATCTGGCTCTGTTGCTTTCCCAATAGCCAATTAACCTTTTACTTCTGAGGCTAGTTGCTATCACAGTCTACCTGCCTGCTGCTAATGCAACTCAAGGTGATGGTAATACTCCATCTCCTTCCCAAACCCTCAAACAAAACAAAAGCCAGACCTCCAGAAATAACTACAGTAGCCAAAGGCAGGTGTAGTGAGAGAAAAGTGGAATGCCACAGCCTTTCCCCCTCTAGCATGTTTATCCATCTGCTTGTATCACGTACTGTATTCACTTAAGAGGTGCTATGCTATTCTGCTGTAAGCCTGTACAGGAGGCTGTAGTTTGCTTTTCTTCAGCACGGCTCATTTTTTAAAATATTTGTTCTAATGAAGGATGCTACTGTACCTCTAAGTGTTGTCTTTTCTCTCTTTTGTGTGTATATAAATGTGTGCATATTCTTAAGATCTTTTGGCTTCAAAAGTTCTGCTTATTTCATTCTAAACACGGTTGGAGGAACTCTTACTTGCTGAACTGCTGGAGAGTTACTACTTTTGTGATCCATGACAATACCTAGGCGTGTTGCTGTTTTAAGCCTTTTCCAGCTTAAAATAAGTCTGCATAGGATGAAGTTCTGTATTTGTTAGTACTAAATTTACAGGTTGATGCCTGGGCAGGTCATGGGCCACTCCTATATATGTTCTTTATTCTGAGCCTTCAGGATAGCAGCAACAGGGCCCAATTGTTTGAGCTGATAGGTCGTTTCTGTGTCTAGCAGAAAGCTTCAAGGTGTTCTTGCACATCGACCACGTTCTGTTGTAGAGCATTTTACGAGTTCAGTATTTTCTAGGTTATTGAGTGGATGCTTCTTATAATATGTTCCTACAGTATATTTCCTAGGGGAGTTCCTTCCCAGTGTTGAATGGACAGTTCCTGTATTGTGAGGTGATCTGTTAAGTCCCTACCTCTTTCAACAGACGTCAGTGTGCCTGGTGGTTTTGGTGGGTTTTTTTGTTTTTTTTTTTTTCCCCGCCTCCTGGTAGGACTCCTGAATCTTGTCTGTCTTTGGATGTTTTATCTGGCCACTTCAACAGGATTTTTCTGTTCTGCTTGGTTATTTTCTAGGTTGTTTAAACCTCTGTTGGACCTTCCTTTTGCTGTCAGCTCTGCTTCTCACCCTGCATTTAGCCCATGTGATTTAGAGGCTTTTTAGCCCAGCTAGCTATTCCAGTCATCCTTGAGCTGTGCTGCTTATCTGCTCTGCTTTGTACATGGCTGCAGGCAGCTGCATATACAGGTCTGTTCCCTTCTGGTGAGTTATAAGCTGTAGATGGGAGACTGTATTTGTGGAAGGTGACAATTTTTCTGGAACTGTTTGTGATTACCAGACTACTTATGCCCCTTCCCTTCCCCATTGGATCTGCCTCCTTGCTGGCTGTGTGTCAAGAGGCAGAAAAATCAAGGCAGTCGTTCCCCAGTACAGTAGTGAAAGAATTCATCAGTTGCATGCAGGTATTTCATGGAAACCTTTTCCAGATTTTCCTGTGAAGAAAATTTGAGGGTTGGGACAAAACCACTTTGAAAAACAGACCTATGATAACAGTTTCTACTGGAATTCTTTTCTGTGGACCTTCCTTCATAATCTCATTCACCAATAAGTTCTTGAGTAAGTATGGTAAGTTGTTACCCACACTGTTTAGCTAATTTTAACTCACAAAAACCCCTAGGCCATCATCTGCCATGTTGGTCTGAGGAGTGCCAGAGCCTGCCCTAGAGAAGGAGGATAGATAGGACTGTGGAAAGGGATGTGCAGGAGAGGAAGGAGCGAGAATGGGGGAAAAGCAGCTAGATTGGCTCAGTTACTTCTCTGGCCACTCCTGACAGATGGCAGGTTCTGAGCCTATGCAGCCAGTGGTGCTGGGGTTAAGCCCTTTTCTCCTGAGTGAATTACTGTTACTGTCTTCTAATAAGTAGCACCCTGAGTTTGGGTGATCTTGAAAACACCATATGTAAGTCTGAGTCTGAGAACATATGATTCAATGACTGTATGCATCAGATTGTTTGGGGTCTCCTGTAAATTTCATGAGCTTGTTTAAAACCAGCTCTGTGTTTACATAGGGAAGTTTATTTTCAATAAGGGTAGAGCAGCTACAGTTGCTCCTGAGACCTCTCCATCCTCTCAGCCACTTCTTTCTCAGAGATGGGAAACATTTGCCTACAACTAGCTGTTTCAGGTACCAGGGAACCAACAAGTACAAAGCCTGTATTATTGCCATTGCTTCTGTGTGGTAAGATAATTATAAGGGGCTCTTGCACCTGGAAGCAGCTGGGCACTGGGAGTGTGTTTTGCCACATCAGCGTGCTGTGAGTGGAAGAATTCCCTCACCAAATGATCCTGAAAGAGAAAACACGAGATTCTGGATAGCTGTGTTTTTGTACATGGCATACCTCCTTGTTGCTTGGAGCTGCTCCTGTTAAACTGGTGTTACGTGCAGATTCAAATATCTTGGCTCGAATGAGGATACCAAAAAGTGTGTTTAATTGTCCATAACTAACGTGCTAAAAGACAGAGGAAAAGTTTTAGTATCACTTGTTTTGTCTAAAGCAGGGTTGGAACTGTTCAGTCATTTCCTGCAGCACTGGGAGGCCTGGCAGTGAGTTGGCTGGTTTGCCACATACCCATAAGCCCACAGAAGAGTATATGTTGCCAAGGGACCTAGTGCGTATAAAAGTTTATTATGCTGTTTTCCCTCCTTCATGCTTTCTGTCTTTCGTTCTGCTTATGCTGTCACTGAGGCTGAATCCACTACTGACTGTGTAATACAGTAATTGTGAATCTCTGCATTCGTAATTTCCAGGAGGACAGACAATGGAATCTCCTTTTCTAGGATCAGTCTCTTCAGACGGACAGGTCCTTTCCAAGCTTTGGGAGTATGGCAATTTACACTAACATAGGTCCGTTTGGCCCACTCAGTTCCCAGAGCAGACATGGTTGACAGACTGCGAAGGTCACATACAGCTCAACTACAGACTTCCCAAATGGATTTTCCAAATCTTGCCTTTGCTTGTCCTACTTTGACATTGTTTAGTTTTTGCTATGTTTGGGGTCCTGCATTCCCTGAGGGTAGAACAAGGCTTTTGTCTGGCTTAAAAAAAAAAAAAAAAAAGCTGGGGGTTGGGGAGAGAGAGAATGAACTGCTTGTGATTCTTATGGCACTACAATTAAACCAACTATTGCCGCTCTCAAAAATAGAGGGGTGTTGGGGAAAACTCTTCAATATCTACTACTTAGACAAAGAAAGAACTAACTTTCTTGGCATGGAATGTATTCTGAAATTATTCTTTTATAAAATATTCCTTATTGTTTGTCTGTACCTTTGACTATGCAAAGTAGATCAGTGGTACGCAGGTGTCACAGGTATGTTTCTAAAGCAAATGCTGGTGGATGTTTATGGTGAAACTTGATATATTCTCTGCAGCCAGATAATTAGTCTTCAAGGCTGAAGTATGCTGCTGAATGTGTGGAGGAGTGACAGGACTTTCAGAAGAACTTGTTTGATATGCAGTGTGTAAGCTTGTGTATATACAACAGAGGTTCTAGTGCTTGCTGCTACACTGGCAAATCTGTGTGTGGACAGACTGTCATCAGGCACTGGAAGTTTTTCTTGCACAGTTTCACCACTTCTGTGTGTTTCATAAACTAAGGGTGCTAATGGATGAGTGCTGATAAATCTTGCTGGGAGCTGAAGATGTTACTGCTGCATTCTTTCTTATGGTCTGTTTTTGGCATTTTCAGTATCGGGCACTAGAGTTTTGAACAGGTCATTTAGTACATCATGTGTGAGTATTGGCAATGAAGAAGCTGGGGCACTTTTCTGGTGATGAGCTGAGAAGCTTTGGCAGAGGGCTTGAGCAAGCATCTTTGAGAGATGGGGACTTAAGTTATTGTAGCAAGACTTGCAAGAGTTTGTCTAGTAGTACCTTAAGCTGACAAAGTCTTTTTTTGTGAGCTTAGCTAAAGTGAGTTGCAAGTCATGTCAGAGAATATACACCTTTTCTGTGTAAGAGATGATTTGACATACTGGCTGGAAACCAGTGGATCCCCCTTGGTTCGTTAACTTATTTTTGATTTATGGATGTTACAGCATGCCGAGTTATGTGGTTTCAGGTATCTTGTGATACCACATTGAGTTAAAATATTTTGTGTCAGACTTTGTTGCTGGGAAATAACTGGATGTGATGACTGCCCCAGTTGACTAACCATATAGGGGAACTGCTGGTGGTACTGTTCACAACTGCTGCTTGTTCACAATTAAAGAGCAGTTCTGTGTAAGGTACAAAGGTTCAGAGCAGTTAAAGCCAAGAGGTGCATGTGTAGACAAGTGCAGTCTGTAAATTCTGGACATTAAAAGTATACATCTAAAAAAAAGACAAAGATACAGGTTGCACCAGGTGGTATTTACATTAGAGTAAAGTGAATCTGCTGCACATCATCTAGTACTTAATTTTTAGTAAGTAGTATTTGTTGTATCTGTGTGAAATATTACAGCTCTACAAGATTCGTGTGACAAATACACTGGATGCAGCAGGTTAATTTCTTGAAATGGCCTGGAGTGTTCCTTCTCAGGTGGTTCATGAATCTCTCCTGAATGGTGCTGTTCTCTTCTTATCCAACTACCTGCTTGGACAGGAGCAGGGAAAGTGGCATTTGAAAGCCCATGCCACAACTCAGTGAGTGGAGACAGTAAGTCAAGCCAGAAGTTCCCTGTATGCCTTTCACTGGAAGGGTACATGCTTGCTGGTGCCATGAATGTAATTCCCATCCTCTCCTGTGATGTCCAGTTTGAATGAAGATTTTCTTATTTTCTGAGAGAAGAAAGAGGAGGAAGAGAAATAGTGTAAGAGTAGAGTATTGGAAGTAGGCTGCAAGCTGGAAGTCTTGAATGGTCTGTCAGGGCAGCAAAAGTTTTGGACCCCCTATCTTGATCTCTGGAGATCCCATGTTTTTGATGGTAGGCTTTGGGAAGAGAGTAGGGAGAGGAAGCAATACATGGTGAAGTTTGAAGTGGCATTGATGAGGATGCAAATGCCAATGTTATGGCAGAAGCTGTAGAAACAAGGCAATTCCATGTTAGGAGCAATGCAAGAGGGACAGCATAACCTCCAGTTGCTAAGTATGTAAATGAACCTTTTTCACAAAGCTTTTTGAGATTAGAATACAGTCTGACAGAAGGGAACTCTGCCCTACCTCCGGGTGTATGCAGGTGCCTATTTAAAACTCTCTTGTTAAAAGAGAGAATGAAGTATAAGTTTTCAGGTTGTAACCTGCTGTTTCTGAAATGATCAAACTGTGTCGCTATGGTTTCAAGCATCAACTCCTTACTTGTACCCCTTCTCCTTTAAAAAGTGAATTCCTTTAGTGTTCAGATCCTTTGGCACTATAACATTAATAGATCCGTACCCTTGTGTTGGTCTTCCTACCCCTTCCTCCCTCCTATTGCAGTCTTCCCAACTTTGTATGACAGCTGTTCATCAAGTCAATGTTACTGAGTTCCTGAGCTAATAAGCCTACTGTAATAGAAAAGAGGTAGGCTGAGATAAAAACCCAGATCATAGAATCATATAGAATGGTTTGGGTTGCAAGGCAACTTAAAGATCATCTAGTTCCAACCCCTCTGCCATGGGCAGGGACACCTTCCACTAGACCAGGTTGCTCAAAGCCCCATCCAACCTGGCCTTGAACACTGCCAGGGATGGGGCAGCCACAGCTTCTCTGGGCAACCTGTTCCAGTGCCTCACCACTCTCAGTGAAGAATTTCTTCATTTGCATCTAATCTAAATCTACTTTCTTTCAGTTTAAAGCTGTTACCTCTTGTCCTATCACTACATGCCCTTGTGAAAAGTCCTTCTCCAGCTTTCTTGTAGGCTCCCTCTAGGTACTGGCAGGCTACTATAAGGTGTCCCTGGAGCCTTTTCTTCTCCAGGCTGAACAACCCTAACTGTCTTGGCCTGTCTTCATAGGAGAGGCGCTCCAGCCCACTGATCATCTTTGTGGCCCTCCTCTGGACTCGCTCCAACAGGTCCATGTCCTTCTCATGTTGGGGGCCCCGGAGCTGAATGCAGTGCTCCAGGCAGGGTCTCACCGGAGCGGAGTAGGTGGTTCATTGTGAGTTGAAGCTAACAAGCCTTTGATGTGGCTGAACTGATGCTCTGCATTTGGTTTGGGTGTCTGCAGTGAGCTTCCTAGTGTGTCTGTAATACTTGTCTGATCTTTTTCTCTGTTATCTGTAGCACCCTGTTAGCTAGGCTGATAGGAAGTTGTCTACACAGAGCTTCTGCTATTACACTCTTCCTGCTAGGAGGCTGCTGATAGTGAAAACAGTGACTCCCAAGCACATTGGGAACTGTCAGCTCTTATAAGATTGTGAATAGGAGGACATTGCTCCCCATCTTAAAAACCATATTTTTCCTATGTCTGTTCTGTGGTCATGTGCTACTGTTACATAAATACACAAAGCTTCAGCAAATTACTTTTTATTATTAGTGACTATAACTATCTGGCAACCCTAACATATGCAGCACAAATGTATGTCAGACAAAATATTAAGGCACAAATTCTGATACAAGAAATAAAATGTTTGCCATTGTGTTAGCGTTGGTGTTCAGTAAACTGCCCATTGGCTGGAAACAAGTTTTTAAGCATTTTACAGGTGTCTTAGAATTGGGGGTGGGGAATCAATGAAAAATTGTGCAGGGCTAATATGCTTATTCTTTTGATGTTTTCTTCCTATGGTACAAAAGATGTTAAGTTGCCTGAAACATGCATGTACTCACTGATGCATCAGTAACTTTCACTGAAACAGCTCTGATAGAATTGCCCTTAGCTCAGTATAGTACTGACCCTGGAGCAGTTTGAAAAAATGTCTGTGTACTTGATCACTGAAGTCTATTGCTTGCATAGAGAAACAGGAGGAGGAAAAACACAATTCAGTGTTCTACCTATGTATTAAAGTATTAAAGTTCAAGTATTAACGTGTTTTATGTTAACCTATTTCCACATTAGTAGTGGAAAAGAGTTGCCTGAAAGAATTGGAGAAACGTTATTTCACTTACTACCTTATTTTCAAGATCTTTAAATACGTTGAGTAAGACACTGCACTTTCATTTTGATGTTTCATCAAGGTTTGTTTTTTGGAATGCATAATGGAATTTTCAACTGCATTACAGTTTAGCAAGCATATCTTTGTAAATCATTTGTGGCTATTTCAATGGCGAGTTAACTAGCCTCTGTTTTCTCAAGGGATATTTCTAACTTTCAAGCTGGAGTACTTCCACTTTCAGCTATTTTTCTTTGGCCTGGCTTTGATTTATACAAGTGCTAATTATAGGGGCTTTGAATTTGTGTGTATACATAGTTTCACAAGGTCATAGACATTTTTAATGAACTGGCTGAAATGCTGCTTATGTATTGCTAGGTTGTTAGATAAACAGATCACTATGTCTTCTAAATGTTGTTTCATTAATCAGTTCAAAAAGAGAGGAAAAAAAATAATAGCAATACCAGTGTAAAGCAGATTTTTAGTTTCGTCTCCTAAAGTTATATCTTTATTGTCTTTGCAGGCATCAGAAGGTGTCACCTTCATTGGACCTGACACACATGCTATTCAAGCTATGGGAGACAAGATTGAAAGCAAATTGTTAGCCAAGAATGCAAAGGTCAACACGATCCCTGGCTTTGATGGAGTAGTCAAGGTGAGAAATCATTTAATTACTGTCTGCCCACTGTAGGAACAGTGTCTAAATCGAAGTACACCTATTGAAGGTCTGATGCGGAATGTAATTATAATTTCAACTTCTTTTTCAATAAGATGTAATTAAAAATGGGGTACAGATTTTTACTAGTGAGAGAGCTTTGGAGAAGAAAAGTCCTTCATAATAAATAATGTATTAAGGACTGCTTCTATGTCCTTCTAAGCCTCTAAAAATATTTTGCTTTAAATTTAACATGAAGGCAGGTAAATGTGTTAAGTATCAGGTGTGGATTTGACTATCTGCACATATTTTTACGTCTTTACTTCTTGTTGGCCGAGATCTTGGCAGCCCTAAGTTAACAGTGAAGTTTGTTACACTGTACGAAGCATCCATTTTACGATCTGTGCTGATGGTGTAGATTTCCATGTGTTGCAAAACTTGGGGTGAGGATGAGGGGGGAATTTGGTGGGTCTTTGTCCGAATCTACATCTAGTGTTCTTCCTGGAGTTTTAGAAGGAATGATTTCCAACAGTTTTTTAAAAGCATTTTGGTTGTTTGTTTTTATTTTGTAAGGTGAAATAAAGTATGTCTTAGTTTTGGTTTATTTTCTGCTATAGTGAATAAGTATTAAGTTTTCCTGTGTGTCTTTACATACTGTCTGTGTTAATGAAGGTAAATAAGCTTTTTCCTTTAAAACCTTTGTCGTATACGCCTGAAACTTTCATGTGTTTTAAAATGTTGACCTCCTGGGTTGAAATTTTTCATGCTAGACATGTCAAGTTAGATTTTTTTCAAATGAACTTTGAGTAAAACTTTGAGTTGCATGAAAAAGTGAGAAGTTTATTTCAACAGCACTTCAATGTAGTGAAGGGAAAGCTTTTCAGATTTTATTTATGACAATTGATATTGACCTCTGATCATCATAAATCTTATTTACATGATGAAATAGGAAATGTCAAGATAACTGGGAACAACTGAGTATATTGATGGAATGCAGACTGTATTTTAAGGAGCAACATATACTAGGGCAATGGTGTTTAGCATCATGTCAGCTAAGTTGGATTTTTAAACTCTGTTAGGAGGAAAAAAACCCAAACCCAACTGAATGAGAAAGGTGAATAGAGTGCAAAGGGGCTAAGCCTCCACAAAATTGTCTGTTGTGATGAGGATGCCTGGAGAACTGGGTGAGTGAGGGAGAATGATAAAATGAAATATTTGAGGTCAAAAATGCACAAGAGAATTCCTCAGTACTTGTGATGGAAATGCTGGGTGTGTAATGCCTGGCAGTGGGATATGCTGCGACAGGTAAAAAGCCCAGACTTGTTTCTCGAGGCTGGCATTTGTGCCAATGCTGAAGATTGGCAGTGATAAGTTGAACACAGCATTCCTTCAGGTTTTTGTTGCATGTTTTAGCAGTCTTTGTGTATGTGGTCCATTAGTGTTTATAAGATGTAACAGCAGCCAAACTATTGTGCATAAGATCCTCTGTTCTGTCTGATATTCTGTATATTCTTCTAGAAATCCTGAAAATAACTTCTAGGAAAACCTCTAATTAGGAGATAACTTTGAATTACTCATCTAAACCCCACAAAACTTTCTAATGCAGAATCAAATACTCAAAATGCTGGTTTTATCACTGTATCAAGTTAAAACTTATGTAAGGGTCTGTTATTCTGCTAATACAAAGAAACAAACCTGGCAACATAGGATACTGGTTAATGAACAGATAGCCATATAACCAGTGAAACTGAGCTACTTACCTGTATGCACTTGTTTCTGAGACCTTTAATTGCACTGTTTTTTGACAATCATCTGAAGTCCTGACACAAAATGAAAGAACATAAGTGGTCCGGTTGGCAATTGGCTATATGCAATGATAGTCTTAACACTGAATGAACCGGAATGTGGGATTGAGTTGACAACTCCAATCCTCAGCTATTGAAAGGAACTATGCAGTAGTTACTTAATCCTGAAGTGTCCATATCATATCAATTTCACATTCCTCAGCCTTGCACTAGTTCTGATTATCTGAAGAGTGTTGATGAAAAAGAACACAAGATTAAAAAAAACACTGCAGTGTACTCACCAAGTAAGACAAAGGAGATTCCACAGAAATTGCCAGTGTTGTAGTTTCCATCGGAAAGGGGAGATTAAAAATTTTAGGTTAACCAATGCTTTGGTTACCCGTTCTAGGAAATAAAACTTCTGATAATTGATATTCTCATTCTCTCTATGGATCTAAATATGTTCCTGTGTTTGTCCTCCAATCTCCTTCCTGTGATAATGTGTCTTTTACTAGGATGAATACCCGAGTAATTAGGTCATACAGGATGCCTGATCTTTGGTTAGAGCTTGATGTACTATTTTGCCAATTCAGACTCAGATAGGAAGGGCAAAGCTGTGTGATACCAGATACAATCAGAAGAGCAACACACAAGGAATTGCAGACTGTATATGATTTCTGCCATTCTGTAGGAGACTTGTTTTGGTCACAAACTTAGAAAGCTTTCAAAAATCTTTGAGGGCTCTTTTTTCTTGAGAAACAAAATTTTTAAAGGTCCTGGGAAGGAGTTAAGTGTCTATTTGATACTTGAGGTGATTAGAGGTGGCTTCATCTTTCTGGTGGAGTCTAATAAAGCTGGAAGAAAACAGCATTCATGCCTCTGACAATACCAGAAGTTAAGAAAGATCAGTTGCATGTATTCTTTGTGGATGAATAGTTAAAGCAAACATAGGGTAACAACTTCTAGCACTTTGTTATTCAACTCGGGACTGCACTGAAAATCTTTGTTACTTGAAGAATTGTCTTTATCCAGCACTTGTTAAATAGCGCTGCAAATACATAAGTCCTTCATGAATAAAGGGTGTTTTCCTCCTCTTATCTATGTTGCTTAGCTCTTACAGGTAGCAGTCACTGGAGTTGCTAAGCTTTTGTAATAACATCTTGGAGAAGTTGCATGCAGAAAAATTCCCAGTGAGTAGAAATTAAATTAGAAAGTTAAGAGAAGGAAGCCCTTCAACAGCATATTTAAGAACCTGGAAGGATTGAAGAGGAGGATGCTTGGTATAACACACACAACTAACTGTTCTTATATAGGCAAACACTGTAGCAAATATGAAACTGAGAATGGAAAGATGTGGAGCGAGAGTGGACAAAGGGTAATTTTATTCTCATCCCTGATTCAGTTTCTCTATTGGCTGAGGCAAGGGTTATCCAGTCTACACACATAAGGAACCCGAGTCTGGTGCTGTCAATTAGAGAGCCAACAAAAGCATTCAAAGGTAGTTAATTACAATTAGTTTCCTAAAACCTGATTGGGAGAGATAGTGGTAAATAGCCTTAATCAAAAGAATTAGTGTTAATTCACATGAGCAATGACTATACTAAAGTTAGAGCTGAGAAGATGTATTGTCTGTAAATGAGTAAAGAGGAATAAGTGACAAGAAGAAAGTGGAGGCTGAGTAATGAGTATAAGGAGATGCTGTGGTGAAAAACTGGCAAAGGAATGGCAAGGGAAGAAAGATTCCCCCCCCCCCCCCCCCCCCCCAATATTGTTTCATCATGTACAGCCAGTTTGGTTTTATGGCTGGTAGAACACAGCTGGATGTAGACCCAGAAGATAAATGTCTCTGGGTGTCTACTTAATTTCGCTGATGTCAGTAGACACGTTGAAGGTTTTCAGCAAGACTATGAATTTACTGTATTTAAGTTTCAGGTATCTGTTTTGGCTGTATTCTTGCACTGGGGTATTGACATTGGTATTAAATGATCACTGTATTGCTGGAGAGGTTGTTGGAGACTAGATATGAACTGGAGGTTCTCTAAGCCCAACACCCTCAGCCATGAAAACTATTATGTAGTTCTTCATAATTAATACAGGGTTTTACAGCTCTTGGAGTCTCTTAAACAGCTTTATCCTGGCATTCCTCTACATTAGAATAGTTTTGCTTTTTTGTCTCCACCTGCTGGTACCTGGCAGAGAGGCAAGTACATGAAATTAGGAGGTTAGAAATTCTTATGCTAGATGAGTATTTTATGTCTTTTTAACTTAATGAAATCAGCCATTTGTAAAAACACTGTGACATCATTTTATAACTCTTAGGATTTTTATAAACTTGTACCATTACTTGAACATTTTTATTTGTACAATAAAAGGTGGTGCTAAAATTATATATTTCTTTACAATCTCCAGTTTATTTTGGGAAAATGGTAGTGTAGCTAATGTGTTTTTGGAGGAAACAGCAGTAAATCATTGACGACTTTTGCTTTTAAAAAATAATTCAAAATGCTTTTAATACCAGTGTGGTTTTGTGTATTTTGCACATATGGACTTGTGTGTTATGCAGTGTCATAGCATTCATTTTTTTTCCCCATTATGGCGAGTATCCTAAGTTCTTTGCACCAAAAATCTGAAATAATTGTCCTAACTTATGAGTACTCAAACTGCTGCTGTATTTACGTAATCTGCAAGTGAAATACATGATACTAAAACATACTTTCTTAGGGAAAAAGATCAAAAGGCTTACCAGAGATTTCAATATGTCAGTGTTTATTAATTTTTGTTTATTAGTTTTTCTCTTTAAAGCACAGCGTATTTTTTTTTTTATTTCAGAAATGCTCTTTGAAGGCTAAAGAATTTGGATATGCATAGATTTTTTTTTTTTATCTTAAGAGTTTGGGTTCTAATATATTAGAACTGTAAAAGAAACAGATGTTGAAACAGTGTAAATTAATAACGGCTAGGCAGATGACTTCAGTCTGTTCAAGCCAGAACTGAGACAATTAGTGTTGCTGGTCCGATGCCGTTTATTACTTAAAGTTGTTGTATGCATGTATAAAAATACAGTGGCAGTGAAAAGTTTCCCTATAATGATTTGCAGCTTGTCTTTTCGTGGACTGCAACGTATCAGTTAGCCACTTGTTTGCAGGTAACTAAGTGAAAAAAAATTACCCTGTTTGCTTCCCCCCTCTTAATTCTATTTTGCAAATATCGGAGTGAATTTGCAAGAGAAAAGAAATGTAAAAGTTTCCTTCTCGACTATAATCGTGGCTCTTCGTCAGTCATCACTCTTCCTGCATTTTGTTCAAGAGGCTCTAATTGTCTGCATTTGGCAGGTTTAACACTTCCTGACAGAGAGGCTATTAAGGGGAAGTATTCTCGCATAACTGTCACAGGCAGGAACAAAGAACCTTCAAACTCAATGTGTGGAAACCACTAACATTCTTAAATGACCCTTTTCATGCATTTTATCCCTTTAAGCTAAAATTTGGAGGGTGCAGGGTCATAGAAAGCAGCAAGGTGTAATAAAACAGTAAACCCTGATTTTTTTTTTTGGGGGGGGAGGTTTTTTTGCTAGATTTATCTCTTGACTTAAAAACAATTGTTATTTGGAAAAATCTCATTAACAGATGTGACTGGAGTAAAAAGACTTAAAACTGATGTTGCTTTCAGGACTGCTTTGAACTTAACAAGCACCGATTTGTGGAGCAGACTAGCTAATGAAAGGAAATTAAATTTTCTGACAACTTCCCCTGCCAGCCCCCTTATTCTTCATGGGGCTGTTACTAGGTACTGAAGACTTTTAAAGAGGATTTTGTTTTATTATTGGACATAAATGAACCAGGTATGAACATTTCTTATGTATTTTTTTAAAGTTCTGACCTGGGTGCTTTTAAAACGGATTGCCTTGAAAGCTTTAAAAATATCAGGTTTCATTTTAATGTTCATAAGTCAGCCCCCATAGTTTCAGACACACTTAGCAGCTGGTGGTTTCCAGACATTACTGCCTTCCATACAAATTTTTTAATGCATGTCACGGAATAGTATAAATATTAGCAAATTTGGATGGAATTTTCAAACTTAACCCATGCCACTGTAATTTAACCCTTTTTCTTTCTAGTATTGTATAATGGAAATACATTGTTATCAGTAGAAGAAACCAGATTTAACTACTGCAGGAGAAGAGAGTTGGTTATTAAATGTAAGCAATTCAAGTACTCTCCCCCACCCTGGGTTTCCTAGTACTTTTTTCTGTACCAGGCTATAGTAGTATGAGTCAGCTGAAGCAATAGGTGGCATCAACAAAAGGATTTTTTCTAATTGTCATACACTAGTAGTGTGCAGACTCTTAAGTGGAAACAATCATGTGAATCTTCTCATTTCAGATACAGTTTAAAATGATGCATTTAATGTTTATTCTGTCTTTAGAATGAAGAACTTACGAAAGTGAAATGCTTGTGTTCTTTCTTCAGTAGACAAAAAAAAATTGTCTTTAAAGAAGTTCTGCAAGATTTTTTCTGAACCTGAATCACTCCCAAACAATAGAGAATCAACTCCCCCTACTGACAACAACCAGGAAAACACAAGAAATACCTGTGAGGATAGAAACAAGCTGGCAGTGGACAAACTTTAACGATCTGATTTATGGTCCATTATTGATTGTAAACTTCTAAATTCTAGCATTAAATTCCTACAACTGCAGAAAATAATTTTGCGATCCTGGTTGTGTTTCCTGTCAGCTGATTCCTCGTTGCTTTGAGTTTCTCAGTATACTAATGATGAGGTAGAATTTACATTCCACTTATGGTATTAATTTTACATTCCTCTGGCTGAAAAGGGTCAGAAGGTTGTAAAATCAAACATTAAATGAATCAGAGGAGACAGTAGTGCAATATATGACTGCCCTCAGGACATAGTGCAATGGCTGATGGGATTAACGTTGGGTCTCATTTCCTGCTTTTACAGGATGCAGATGAAGCTGTCAGAATTGCAAGGGAAATTGGTAAGTTCTTAAATTAGCTATGGTGGGATTTGTGTGCCTCTCAGCAGACATGGTTGACTAAATTGAATGTGTAATAAGTAATCCCTATAGAACAAATAATGTTTTAATAGTTTTTAAGTTCCCTGTTGCCTATAGGGCTGGAAGAATCTAGGCGTTAATGCCCTGTCTCTTAAATCATCACATTTTAGCTTTACAAACTGGACTTTACAGAACAAGTGCAGCCGTGATTTGTGGATTGCATGTAATATACAGTAATGAGTAGCTTGCTAAAGGAATTATTTCAAAGTATATCTGCAATTGGACACGATAGTCAGAAGTTAGGCATGGTACACTTCTCTTTATATGGAGGCTGACACCAGTGATGTTATGATCTTCATCCTTCTTCACTCTGTGGACTTCAGTTAGCTTGAATATCATGCAGAGCGCCAGCCTTTCTTCTGTGCTTTCTGGAATAAAGTCACTGTTCAGCTTCTGGATGTCTTACAGAATGGTGAAAAGAGCAACTAGCAAACTGTCTGGGACTCATTTTGATGAAGGTTAAGTGTAATATGTGCTTAATGAGTTTTGGCTTTTATTTACTAAAGCTTAATATTAGGGAAAATATTAAACCATATGCTTGAAATTACACATGTTCTTAAATGCTTTCTAGAAGAAGAATCTAATGCAGTAAGAGATTTTTCTTGGGTTTTTTTTTTTTTCATTTTCATTTTAAGACACAGTAGCAATGAGAAGCTATTTAGGTACATCACAGGTACATAATTCAAAGGATGTATCTGCATTTGAAGCTTCTCTTACTGATCTAGCTACAAATACATCTCACCTGTGTCAAAAGCTATGGCTGTGCCTTATGTGCCAAATAGAAATTGGGACTTGCACTGCTGCAGATGACTTTTCATCTGTGTAGCATCATTCCCCTTTGAGTTTAAGTTGGTTTTTTTTTACCCTGCACTGGGTAACTGCCCTGAACCCCCTTGACATAGGCCTGGCTGGCTTTTAGGCTGACATAACTGAAGTCAGCTTTTCTGTGGGTCAGTCTTTATGTCCCTGTTGGGAAATCAAGTGATTACTGATCACTGTCATGGGAGCAGAAACAAAAGGAAGATGTTATCGACCAAATTGGAACATTCGGACGAAAGCTGTAAATAAAATTGATTTTAGTCCTTGAAAAAGACATAGTATTATGACTTTATTTCAGTTCAGTTTCATTTCAATAGTCTTTCTTGCTCTTGTTTTTTAAAGATTTCCTGCAAGTATTTTTAAAGCAGTTTTGATTAATGTTAGTCGGAAGGCATTCAGTGGCTTCCTAGATAACCTTTAAAATGTATTTGTGCTTAATTTTCTTCTGAGTTCTTCTGGTGTTCTGTAGACTGGTTCCTGTCTTTGATATCAGTAGCACTTTGGAGGTCATTATATCAAGGCAGTCTTAAATCTGTAGATATTAAAGTCAATTACAGACAGCTGGGTGGTGCTTTATCTAGACGGCAAATTCTTAAACCATTTTGATACAAAAAAGTTTTGTACTATGATGGCATGCAGTGTAAGAAAAATGTCCTTTCTAGTTTTTTCCCCACCCATGTTTTGACCAGTTGATCAGTTTGGTTAAGCTTCTGTCTAATCATGACCACTGATCAGAATAAAACCCAATGATTTTTAATGTCAAAGGATCTAAAATAGGATGAAATTGAAGTCTCTTATGTATTTAATGCATTTGTCTTCATGTATAATGCACTTGATATGCAATTGAATACTTTCAGATTATTTTTAATTTCACTTATCCACAGCGTCAGTCTTCCAAGAATGTTTAAGTAATTATTAAAAAAAAAAAAAAAAATTAATTGTGGGTCAGCACCTAAAACTCTCAAACATTGCGTAATGTTCTCATGCTGCCTGCATTTTTTTCCTGCTTCTCCCTGCTAATGTTCTGTCCAAAGATCCAGTAGTAGTGGAGCATGGCACTTAAGGGTTGAGACGCTGCCTTTACCTGTTTCAGTGACTATTATTTTGGGATACAAATTTTGTCAGTATGGGAGTAAAACCTACCTTTTTCCCCTCATTTGAGATGTGCTCTCCCAAGTTGTCAAGAGAGAATGTGACAGATATATTAGGCTAAATCAGGATTTGGAAGAAGTTCAGGCACAAATTGATGTATAGGCCCCTTTCTATAGTTTCCCTTCTCTATTTGTCTCTGTGGGCTGTTCTTCTCTTGTGATCCCTTCTGTAGTGCTTAATCACATTGGCTCTTTTCCCATGCTACTTTTAAGTCTGTTTGTAAGTTGTACTTTAAGTGCTGGCTTTTTGATTTCTGAAGCATCGCTGTAACTCCAGAAAGCTTTACTCTTCAGTTTGAAAGGATTGAACAACTATGAAGTGCAAGCAGTTAACTAAATGAAAGTCTGTACCAAACTGAAGAGGTGAAACCCATGTTTTTGTCATGTTTCATTTGACATGGGTTTAGTTGGTACTAGCTTTCCAATAATGGATATTGAAAAGAATCTGGTATTGCCACATGCAATGTTGCTCAAACTGATACTGCACCATGCAGTCTGTGGTCTACTACCTGCGACTTTATAAAAATGGTTAAATGACACCTAAAACTGTCGTGGCAAAGGGTGGGAACTAACAGCTGTGGGACACCAGAAGTTTTACTCCTTTTCCCATTCAGATTCTCAGAATAGTAAGGGCCCTGGAAACAAAGCAGTCCTAACTTAATAGTACTTATTTAACAGCAAAAGTATACCTGACCATGTTCAGGTTTGACAGCTTTTTGCCTTCTTGCCTTCTAAGATCTTTTTAGACCCATCCTTCAGATGTGTCACAAGAATGTAAAACTATAGAACAAGAGTAGTTTTTGTTCTTGCATGCGGTTTTAATTTCATGTAAATTGGCATCTAATTTGAGGGAAGGGTTGAAAACCTAACACCTACTCAAAAATGTGCCTGCTTTGTGAGACTATTCATTGCTGTTGTCATGAGTCCTTATAAATGCTGTTAGAAATTGTTTGCATACCTCTCCCTTCCCACAACTAATCCAAGCAATCCATGTGAGCATACTTCAGCAATCTTGATTGCTGCTGAATAGTGCAAAACTAGTTAGGAGAATGACGAGTGACGCATCCTGATCCCAGGATCCTGTACCCAATATGTACACAAAACTTAGATTCTACAAAGTCTTCCGTGTCTTAGCGCACATCAGTCTTTGGTATTGGCCGAAGAACTGCTCTTTAGCTTAGTTCAGTGCCCCAGAGAGCGAGGAGTGTGTCAAGGCGTATTTGAGCAAAAGTTCAAATGCCCTTATTTTCAGGGGACTGCCTAATCGTCATCCTAGCTTGCAGAGGTCTGTTGCAAAGAATTTTTCTTCTCAACCTAAAAAGTTGTATGTATCTTTTCAAAACAGGCCTTACTTTTTTTATTTGTAACTATATTGCGGCTCTCTGGAATCTTTAACTGCCTTGTATACAAGGGTGGTCGACGTGTAATCAGTATACGTAAAAGGCGGGGGAAGCAAAGTGGTCCTACACTTGGTGAGTGATACCAGTAACCCATGCATCCTGTCTGATAATTTAACCATTTGAATTGTGATATATGAACTGTAATATTCTTTAGCATGGAAAGACTCACCAAGGCTCGCTGCCAACATGCCTATTTTGCTGTTGAAACGAAAGAACAGTAAATTAGGACTACACTGCTTACAGAATTAAAATCAGCAAGCCATTCAAGAGACTGTTAGACTGAAATTGTTAGCATAATTGATGATGATTTTTTCAAGTACATGTAACACTGAATAAGATAGATTAGGTGATGGAAATTGCTATAGTGAGTTTGCCTTAATAAGGCATAAAACAATGCTTATTTCAGAATTTCAGACTTGCAGCCTCTTGAGTTGGAGAGAGTCTCCGGCTGGTGATAGTGTTGCCAGAGGTGTAAGTTCGCTAGTGTTACCCAGTTAAATCTCGCTTCTTGCATGAAAATCATATGAGATGTGCTTTTTCCTTTGTTTCAAGGTAGCCAGTGACTTGTCTAGGAGCCTGGCAGTTGCCAGGGATCTGGAAAAGCAGCTACAGCATAGATAAATTGTCCTCATTTAGATATTGCATATGCTGCATTTCATGAAAATAAGTTGAACTTCACTGTTTGCTGAATGCAATCTAGAGCTATTTTGCGCATGCCCTTTTATCTCTGGAATTGTAGAGGCCTTGAAAATACTTGGTATAGTTCTGCATCGAACCCATTGTTAGTCTGTCACCTACCCCATACCCCTCTGTGGGCAGCGTCAGATATTTCATAGGAAGACATAAGAGACACTCGAGCAAGCTTATTTGTTTGGCTCTGTTTAGTCTTGCCCTTATACCTAGTAATTAGAGATTACTTTACACTCTAAAGCATGACAATTTATAGCCTTTTGGTCTTCCCTGCCTACAGGAACTTGATTTGTGCTCTACATATGCTTATCTATTACCTCTCTACAGCTTTCAGCCACATGAATACTCTGTAGCATGGGGTTTCACTGTCTAATAACATGTTATGTTGGAAACTATTTTATTGACTTTTGCTGTTTCTTTGTTAATTTAATGTTCTCTTGTACTGTTACTGCTTTCCTGCCTTCCAATCAACACTACTCTGTTTCTTATGCTTGCATCATGCCTCCCCCCCAATCTTGGTGGTTTTAATTATCTTTCAATTAAATGACTTTAGGGAGGAGATGGGCGTACTGTATTGCTGTCACTTGACAGAGCAAGAGTAGACCAACATTCCAGAAAGAAACTGTAAACTTTAGTTACACATATGATAGCAAACTTGACCATTTCTACTGGGAACCATATTCAAATGTCCGTTTCTGTCCCCAGATCAAAGCCTTTTATAGAATGTATCTTCATTTTGCAAGGACTGATGAACTCTTCTTGCCAGACAATATCAGCTGGTCTGCTATTTGGCTTAATGTTATGATTTTCATTAAACAAACTGGAGACCAAAGACTTGAAGAATCTTCTGCTATCCTGGAAATGTCAAAAACTTTCTAATCAGCTCCTTAATTTTCAAATTGCTGTACATTCATGTGGGAGAAAGGTGGAGTTCACTGATATGAATAAGAAATTGTTTTAGGAAGTTGCTTTGAAATAAAATATTGTACTACAAGATAAACAATCATTACTAAATCTGCTTTTAAACTGCATACCTTGTTACTGTACTTTTCTAGCTTTCAGAAAACTAAGGTCCTGACTCATACCCATATTAAGGCATCTGGTTGTGAGAGTAACATATTACCAGTTATGCACAATGCTGTCAGGCTTATACTGCTCACTTTTTCTTACTACTTGTCAGTTCGGGGAAAATCCTTTTTTATTGCGGGGGGAGAGTGTAATGATCTGTTTTCTGTGATATTATTACATAATATCTAAGCAGCACAGCCCTTGAGGTGCTCTGTTATTTAAAGTGTATTGCACCAGAAGTGCTGGTAAGATACAGCTTTGCTCACTGAATCTCCTGACTAATAGTTTATGAAGATCTGCTGCTTATTTTTGCTAGTAATTTTTTGAAAAAAATCATTACAGCTATAGCTTATTGCAGCAGTAACAAAGGAAGAAAATTTTGTTCCTAAAGAAATGTGAGTTTAAAAAGGTCAAATGTCTTTATTCATAAATCACTTTGTTACTTGGGAATAATTCATTCTGTGTTTTTTTGGTATAAATGAAATGGAGAAGACAACCTTTCTTGGCTTCACAAATCACTGCACTGACAGCTAAGTCTTGAAAAGAAAAATCTCTCCTCTCCCTCCAAACAAAGTGTTTTAATAAACGAAGGTATTGTCTACTGGCATTATTGGACATGTGGTCAGTTGTCATGTTCCTCTGACCAACTGAACAAAGTTTGAACTTCTGTCTTAATTGTTCCCCGCTGTTAGGCTACCCTGTCATGATCAAGGCCTCAGCAGGTGGTGGTGGGAAAGGCATGAGAATCGCTTGGGATGATGAAGAGACCAGGTGAGATGCTGTCCGAAAGCTTGCCTTGATGAATGCTGCAGTTACTGAAGTCCTATTAAGCCACTGTGAGCTGACAGTTGAGCATATATGAAATGTTAGACAGAGAAATTGGATATTATTTGGTTTTTTCCCTTTCGTATAGTGAGTGGTATACTTTGGGAGTTTGCGTGTGTCTATTTAAAATTAATGTTTGCATAAACCTTACAAAACATAGTCCATGAATTTGAGTAAAAAACCATCACTTAAAACTGCCATTAGTCCAAGATAGGCTGTAAATTTAGACTGTAAGTAACATTTTGCTGTATGCCTTTTGGAATGCTGATGTATTGTCTGTGTGTTAGGTAGAATATTTATTGGCCCTGATTCTCAAACATTAATGCATGCCATTAGTTCTGTTAAAGTTGATGAGACTGATTATTTGCTTATTTATGTGTGGAAACACATACAGTGTTTCCAGAATGTGCTCTAACAAATTGCATACTTCTGCGTTTAAAACATTTGTCTCGGCAAACTATTGTGCTTTTGCTTGTTTGAAACAATGTTTGTTTAAACACACAGACATTTTCATGTCTCTTAATATTTGTCTGAATCCTGAATGCTTCACAATGCAATGTTACTGACTCGAAGTTTTACAGTCCATTCTCTGCTGATATTACGGCAGTGAGGAGCCTGGTTTCTACCACATGTGCCACTGATGTTACAGAAAAATGTGTTCTGGGATTTTTTCAAAGACTTGTAACAAAAAGCCTATTTGATCCAAAATTAGATAACCTTCTAAATGTTTTCCTTTCCACATAGAGAGAGCAGCACACATGCTAGAATCAACTCAAAGTACAACTCAGATTTTCATTAGTTCAATTTAGTCACCTGCAAGATTTCCCTGTCATATTTTTCTGTTTCTCCAAATTTTAGATTTAAAGAAAACATGGGGTTGGGGTTTTTTTGTGCACCTTGCTACCTCTAGCCCATTTATATTAAAATCTAAATAGGAAAATAAGGTTTTGTGCATTAGAATGAAAATCTAGAATAACCTGTGTGCTTATAAGGATGCTTTGTTCTCACTGCTTTAGAATCCAGAATTACTGCCTTGATCTTGTTCAGGCAGCAATTGCATCTGTTGGACTTGAAAGGAAGGCATTCATTTCTTGTTTTGCTCAGAAAGAAGCAAAGGAACTCTATTAAAGTAACTGTTTAAAAATTGAAAACTGGATCTAAAGTCATGATTGCTAATTTGTTTTGGAGAAAAGTTGTGGTTACTGTTTAGAAAGTCACCTGAGAGAGCTGATTGGTATCAACAGAAACTAGCTAGGGATGTTCTTTTTTGTACCTTTGCATAAAAAATTAATGTAGTGATATTACTTTGACCCAGTGATATTTAATTATACTAGTTTGAGATGTTTGCCTTGTTTGTGGAAGACCTTTGAAGTACCATTCAGCTCCTTATTATTTGCCAGTGGTGTCCTTATAATAATCCTTTTGGTTAGTTATGCAAGCCTTGTCTTTACAGTGTAATTTTATAAAGTAGTATCTAAAAGGTGCTAAGAGAAAGAACACCTAGACTGAGTCACAGATCAACACTACTTACTGATACTATATTGAGGAGAAATGCTTATTTTAACATTTATGGGTAAGCAGGAATGAAGGCAAAATTAACTTGGCAAAATCCTTGTTGCAGGAAGTTAAAGTGAGATTAAGAGAACTGAAGATAGAAACAGATTTACTTTTCATTTACATATGAAGTAGAGCATTTGGGTTTCTATTGTAGTCTGTCTTGAAGAAATACCTATGAGGTTGTAAAAGATTTGTTGTATGTGTCCATTAATTGTGTTATGGAACTAGGATTGTTCCTTTTTGTGTCTGAAGAACATCCGGCTGAGTATTTTGAAGGTGATTTGACTTGTTACTGACAAAACAATGTATCTGATCATTTTAATAATACATAAAAAGTTGTTGACCTCATGTATTGTCTTGCTGCATCAAATCCATGTAATCCTAAAAATAAACTAATTTTCAGCTATTGGCAGAATCTGAAAAGCCAGTATCTGAATGGCCTCTTGTATTTCAGGGTTCACGGATGCAAGATGAGCATGAAGAATTGTTGATAACATTTTGATTTGTAAATTTGTTTTGGCTTTGTCATATGGGATTAATTCCAAATGCTATTTGATAAAAAAGCCCTTGTATAAACTAATTTTGTTTGAAACATACTTTTGGATTTTCAGGATAGTTGAAAATTTCTCATCTCAACTGGCTATGCATAATATTAAAAGAAGGCTTAAATATATTGTGTGGTGTGACATGGAAATAGCCACTGGAAATGGTAAAGACCTATCTGAACGACTTAATTGTTACTGTTACAGAATTATTCGCTGTGGTAACTTACTGGTGCTTCATCTTTCACATCTTGTAAATATCCCCAATGATTAAAATTTTGTTAGATTCTTTAAATATTATGATATTATTCCAGCTATAGCTAAGATTTCTGTAACTTTCAGCTAGTATTTCTTACTAGAAATACTAGAATAGTTTTACCACTGTTAGAATTATTTTTTTTTTTTCTTCTTGAAATAGCACTTCATGTGCATGTGACTGTGGAAGGCTGCCATGTTGCCCCCTGTGTCTTTATCTGGGTAGGGCTGCTGTTATATTTCTTCAGATATGAATCCCTCCTAACTCTCACTTCTATTGTTTTTTCCAAATTTTGGTCAAGTTCTAGTGTGGAGTTTTGTGTACAGTTCAAGCCACTAACCCACATATGAAATTAAAATAACTCTCTCTTCACTCTAATGTAATCCCTAGTCAGTTGTCTTGGTTTGAACAAGTAGAATTTAGGATACCCTTTCTACACATAATAGATACCCACTTGAAATTACATTGAAAATGAAGTGCAGTTTTCTGGAGAGTGGTTTACCTTGAATTCAGGTTTGTAGGTTCTTCACAGCCTGAGAAAGTCCTGCTGCTGTATGTATCTAAAAGTACTTCTGTCTTAGTGTAGTTGATCCATCCCAGCTCTGGTCTTGTATAGGAAGAGTGTCTGTGCTTGCATCCCAGAGAGCCTGATCCAAAAGTGCTTTCCAAATATAGTTCATTATGAAGTTCAACAAAACATGACTAGGGTAGGTGTCTGAATATCTAGAAATTTTCTGTATCATTCCTTCTTTGATTGTGGAGAAACTGAAGGCTCTCTTGCTTTCAGTAAGCTTATAACAATTGTAACTAAGTCTTTAGGCTTCATGGCTTCAAATGGTTTGCTGGCAGCTCTGAAAAGGAATTCACTTGAGGACCCTATTCTCTCCAAAGACTTAAATTTTCTGGCAGAGATTGCGATGGATCTTTGAACACACAGATACTTACTGGTGTGTGGGTTCAGTATCCTACAGGAGCTACTGGCCCTTGTTTTAAACTCTGTGGATTTGCAGATAGAAATTAGTTTCTCTAGTTAGTAGTTTCAGCTGCAAACATAACCTCTAAGTTGGAAATTTGTACTGAATTATCTTCTAACAACTCCCTTTTGAGAAATTTGGAGCTTTGTGCTAATCCCCCCCACCCCCCAACTTCTGTAACTTTTCCTAGATATTGAAATCTTGCAAGCTTACTGAGTGTCTGTTTTGAAAGCTTTCAACAAAGCAGCTTCCAGCAACAGATACTTAGAGATGAAAGATTTTTCCTTTTAACTTATAACGACAGGAAAACATTAATTGTCCTGTTACTGAAATTCTTTCTGGGTGCTAATGCCAATTTTATGAACGTAAGCTAAACATCTGCTCTCAAATTCCAAGAACCCCGTATAATTTCTCTTCTGCGGTCCTGTTGGTACCATGCTGTGTTTACTTCTGCTTTTCCACAGTTGTTGCTCTTCATTGGGATGATACAACAGGATATGTGGGACAACTACTAGAAAATTTGTTTTTGTAGTCTGCAATAATTTTCTGCAGTTTCCCACCTTCCTTCAGAAACATCTGTTGAAGTTTTTTTTCTCATGTTGTAATCTTCCAATGGCTCTGAAGGAATAAGCAGTGGAACTGGAAGAAGTTGAAATGGAATAATATGTAACAAACCATTCTGAGTCCCCTACCTCCCGAGGCAAAGGAAATACGAAGTGTGCAGTGTGAGAGGACAGTGCTTTAAAAAACTGAACAGGATTCCTTAATACAAGCCTGTACATTGAGTTTTATTACCTTCCCAAAGCAGTGCATTTGGCCTGTCAGACTGCTCTGCAAAAATTAGGAGTGTGTGGGTTTGGTATACTTGGTCTGTCCTGCACAAGTATGTGCTGTAGAAGTGTTCAGGTAAGGGGAAGGAATCAACTGGATGTGTGAAGAACAGTGTTTCCTAAAACCAGCTTTTTTTAAACACAGATTTCCAGGCTAGCTACATGTGTAAACATATGTAATGTGCTGTGACTAGATAATTTTTTTTTTTTTTAAATTTGGAGTCAAGCTGAAGCAATGGATATTAGCTTAGAGTGTAAAACCAAGCAACATTTGAGTATTTATTGGTTATTTAACTTAGTAGTCATGGTTTTAGAGGGATTCTACTGTACTAATGGTTATCAAACATCTGTTTTTAACTAGATGGCCTTTCCAATTCTGGCCTTGACAAGAAAAGACTATTTTCGTTTACTATTTCCTGATATTGGAAACTGAAATATTACATAATGACTGCAGTCTTTTGTTAGTGTCTGGCTGCCTCCAAAGAAAGTGGTTGTTTTAATTAAAGCAGCAATGCTGATCTCGGAGCTGGAGGCAGAAAGTTTGCATGGGCTATCTCACTTCAGACAGCCACAAGAAAGCTTGTGGTGAGATCAATAAATGCTTTTGTACAACTTCAGTGTGAATAAAAGTACTGGGGGGGGGGGGACATGGGGACCTTTAAAGACATCCTGTTCTTCTCCTTATAGAATTGTGCATGCTTGAAGGGACCTAGGGACATCATCTCATCCAGCTTCATCCTTGGAATAGGATCAGCACTCAATTTGAAGCTGGTTGCTTTGAGCTTGGCCCAGTTGGGTCTTGTGTTGAGATTCCACAGCCTCTCCAAACAGCCTCCCCCATTTCTCAGTTCTTTCCAGTAATTTTTCTTACATCTAGTTGGAAATTCCCCACTTCAATTTATGACCACTCTTGTTTTTCTGCTGTGCACTGCCATAAAGAGCTTGGCTCTGTTGTCTTAGTAAACTCCTCTTTAAGTGCTGGAAGGCTGCTATCAGATGTCCGCTAAGGCCTTGTTGTCTTTCAGGTTCAACAAGCCTACCTGACTGTGTCAGTCCTGGTGCCCTCTGACCATCTTACTTGAGCTTATCAGCATCTTTGAGTACTAGGAGTGTCCAAAACTGGATGCAGTATTTCAAATGTGGTCTAACAGCTGCTGAGGTAAAGGGGAGTGATTGCTGCTGTTGGTCTACTAGTGGTGCTGCAGTTGATACAACCCACTATTCAATTAGCCTTCATTACTGTCAGGGTGCGTTGCTCACTTGCATCACAGCCTGTTATCCACCAGGACCTCCAAGTCATCTTAAGCAGCCAGTCAGTTCCACAGCCTGTACTGATGCCGGGGGGTAAGGCTGTGCTAGGTACAGGACTCTGCATTCGTTCCTGTGGAAACTTGTAAGATGCTTGTGAGCCTATTCCTCCAGACTGTCTAGGTCTCTCTGAAATGCAGCCTTGCCCTTGAGTATGTTGATGACCCCGTTTTAGCATGGTCCACGGACTGGTGGTGGTGCATTCCAGGTCAATGATAAAGAGGTTAAACTGGTTCCAGAGTAATAAATTCCTGGGGAAATTCCCTTGTATTGGATTCGAGGTAGAGGACAAGCTGCTAACTTTGAGCCCAATGATCTAGCCCGTTTTTCACCCATCTAGTTGTGCGCCTATGTAGACTGTAACATTCCACCTTGGAAACAATGACGCTGTGGGAGACAGTTAAGGTCTTGCTAAAGTTGAGGGACATGTCTACTGTTCTCTTGTAATTTATAGGTGTAGTCATGGAAGACAAGTAGATTGGTCAAGCATGATAATATTGGTAAAGTCAGTCTGTTCTCAGTCACTTTCTCATGTGTCTAGAAATAGCTTTCAGGAAACCTTGCTGTGTGACTCTTCCCTGGAATTAAAGCAAGGCTGACCAGCTTGTAGTTCTCCTGATTCTTTCGTGCTTTTCTCAAAGATGAGTGCGATGTTTGTCTTCCTCCAGTTATCAGGAATCAAAGCCTTTCAAAGATGACAGAGCAGTCTCACGATGACATAAGCTACCTCTCTTAGCATCCCATCTGGTCTTACTGACTTATGTGGGTTGATTTCTCCAGAGATCCTTGATTCCATCTTCTTCTGCTACTGGTAATTCCTCTTCAGCCCATCTAATGTCTGTCTTGAGAAGTTGTCCCCAACATCCATCAGAAATCTCCCAGCTTGCTTGTGGTCTTCTGTATTGCTTTTCCAATAGATGTCAGGGAGGTTAGTTTCCTGTTAAAAAAAAAAACACAAACCAACAGCCACCCCTCACCCTCCAACCCACTAACAAATCAAAAAAACACCACCACCACCCCTCCAACCAGCCCACAGCCCCAAAACAAAAATCACACAAACACTCAAGGTCTTGGAGACTTAGATTGCTTAAAGAAGAATTTGTCCGCTTTGTCAGCTTGAGCAGGTGAGCTGATAACAAATTTGCACTGCAGTATTACCCTTACTGGCCTCTTGATCCAGATCCTTGACCTTCCAGCTCTTGTCCTCTTACCCTTTCCCAAGAAGAGATCCGTGTATTTGACCTGCCCTTTCATAAAAAGGGCAAGCCCGTCCTGCTGTCTGTCTTAAAGCTTGGGTAGCCATTCATTGCAGCACTGCAGTTGTGTGACCGGTCCTACTGTGTCATTAATTCTAAGGATGCTGCAGTTCTGTGTCTTCTTGCAGGCTCCAGCTCTTGCTTGTTTCCTTGGCCACATGCCTTTATGTACAGCTGCTTGAGGTGGACCTCTTTGGAGTTTTCCTTTGATGCTTCCAGCCTTTGACTAGTGTGCAGCTCCCACCAGCAATAACCCACCCTGCCCCTGAGGAGAGGCAGTGGTGTTTCCCTGCCCACCTTAGGCGTGGGTTATGGTGGTCTTTCAGCCTCCCCCTGCTCCAAACCCAACTTGGGTCAAGGTATCTGATGGTGTGATGGGTACTCTGCGGAGTCACCATGTGTGCCGCATGGTGCCATATGGTCAGCAGTGCTCCGGCTTACCGGCTCCCTGGCTGTGCCTGTCTTCAGGTGGCTGACCTGGGGCGTGAACCATCCTTGCAGCAGGCAGCTATGGGTCCCTTTTCATCATGAACCAGTCTATCAATCTACAAATTGGGAAAGAGCTAGGAGAAGCTAATGGAAGCACCTGAAAGCAGCAAATCTGCATATAGGGAAAAAAAAAAAAAAGAAAACTGCCACTAGGAGTTACAGAGAACTTAAGAAAAAAACTTAAATCAACAGAAAATCTTGCCTGAATAGATAAATAACTTGCAACCAAAATGCCACCTGCCCCCCACTCCTCCTTAGGAGAAACTACCAAAAGTATCTCCTGCCAAAGCCCATCTTAGCTGCTTCTGTTTGCTGTCCTCCTGGCATACTGGCTCAGCTGGTGTCCCTGTAGGGTTGGGTGTCCAATCTTGTCTAATGGACAGTTGGACAATAATTATCTTCTGCACTCCCTGCCCCTTGCTCTAGCGCCGGTGGCTGGCACCAGAAGGCTGGAGAAAGCCGTGTTAGTAGGCGGTTAGTGATTGGATTGTGGGTTTGCGCAGAGCAAACTCTGACCGGAGTGCCTCTTTACTTTGAGTCATAGCGTAGAGGTATTAACGATTGTCTTCATATAGGTGCCGTACATCAACCTGAATGATTGGGTCATGTCAAACATCAGAGCTTGATTAGGCTGCAGACAGCATGTTGCTTGTGTGGTAAACTGTACCTGGGCCTAGACGGGGGCACTAAGCTCAGGTTTTGCTGTCCCAAGTTCCCCACCGCTTCTCTTCTGGGGTTAGTGTGGGCAGGAAAGTTTTGGACTTGGTCGCACATATCGGTACAGTTTTGCTGTGTGGGAAGAGTCTTCCTTGCAGTGAGGCTCTGTAGGGCTGTTGCTTCTTGAAAGCAAATGATCCAAATACAAATTCTTCTCTAGCCTAAATAGCTTTTTATTTTTTTCTTTTTTTAAAAATATTCATAAAGAGGCTCAGACCCATCTCCATTTGGTTAGTATGATCTCTTTAAGGAAGGTGAAGTGTATTTATAGTAATTTTTATCGCTGAACAAGTGCAACTGCACAGTTTTGTAAGATGCAAACAAGGTCAGAATACCTGAGATAGTCATTCCTGTTATATATAATTTAAAAAGATTTACAGATGTATGGATTAGTTAATTAGGCACCTTTTTTTTTTTTTTAACAAGTATTGCAGTTTAGATTTCTAATTAGCACGTACTTCAATGAAGAAAAAATAGTCAATTTTGCATAAAACTGTCTGATGGAATGTTTACAAAAGGAAACGGAGCTTTTGATATAGGAGTTAAAATAGCTCTAAATCTGTTTCAGTAAGAAACACTGTGTATGGTTGTTTGTTACCTAACTTAGGTTTTTTGGACAGATCAGGTAGTGTACAGAATCACAAATTTTGATGTCCCTTTTTCTCTTTATTAAGTAATTCAATATGTTGAAGTTAAATATGAATTTAGGAAAGATTGTACATTGAGTATAATCTCTCAAAATTGTTGCATATATTACTCCACAATCTTGAAAGAAGGTAAAGAAATACCTTTAAATATTCACATCTCTATACTGTGAATTTACCTGTCCCACGTTTCTATTGTCTAGGGTTTGTTTGTGGAATTGAGCTAGATTCAGGAGATGGAAAGCAAGGAAACTTCAGCTCAGTTGTGCCGTAGTTCTTATTCCGGGCACGAATATCAGGGCTGCTGCATTTTAGTAGTCAATCCCACAGAAATTTACCCCAAACTTTCCATATGCATCAACACGAATGGGACTAATACGCCAGTTAAAAGAGCCCATAGAAAACTTCTGTGGAGCCTCTGGGTCCCTGCATTATGGTACATTTCACCCTAAGAAAGCTGTACATGGAGTTGTTTGTCAGCAGTTATGCCCCATAGGAGTAATCTTTCTGCCATGAAAAATAAGTTAATAGATACAGTATCTTACCATCTTTCTTTGAGTAATTACATATGTAAAAAAAGGAAACAGAGGGAAGAATATGGAATGCCTAGTATAACACTCAGTTATACTTTAATGCAGGGAAGAACTAGTAGTACAGCTGGTATGCTCTATAAAGTAAAATATTGCATCTTCAGGTTGTGTGTTCAGTGATTGAATTTACAAGGTCTGCAATATTACATCTGCAGTTCTTTCATCTAATTAATGTGCAACTAACCTTTGCTGCTATTGGATATTAAGAGGGCTGTGTACCTTAAATAATGGTGAGCTTCACCTTTACTTCTGTATAACAAGTACTTTGTAATTACTGTTTTTTAAAATTCAATTATTTTATTACTTTTGCAGAACAAAATGCCAACAAGGAAAATTCATACAAGTAATTGTCGTAAATGCTCAGACTTTTTAAAGACACAAAAATTCTCTGTGCTTTGAGAATGGTTGTTGGGTTTTTTTGGTGCTTTTTTTTTTTTTGTAAGAAAAGAAATTAAAAAGGGATACTCATTAGAGAATCAAATGCAAATGATAAAACTTGGTTTTTGGATGTGTGTGTTGATTGATGAAGACTGCCAGAAGACTGGAATGAATAAGTGTTCCTTCACCTTGTATACTTCAGAACTTGACTTAAGCTTTTAAATATGGATTATTCTTTTTGTTTTCCTTATTTAAGGGAAGGTTTTAGGTTTTCGTCTCAAGAAGCTGCTTCAAGTTTTGGCGATGATCGCTTACTGATAGAAAAGTTCATTGATAATCCTCGTCACATAGAAATCCAGGTTTGTATTATTATTATTACTACTATTAATTATTGTTTGTTTGTGTAATAAGGTTTGAACTCATAAATTAATGAAAGTTCAAAACGTTTCAAACACTCCACTAAAAAAGGCCTGGAGTCTTGTGTTTTCCTGTGTCTTGGGCCATTGCTCAAACTCCATGGCTATCATGCACAATACAGCCTTCCTGTTTTTATTCTCTAGCCTTTCTTTAGCAGGAAGACAATGGACTGTGCTCAGTTCATTGGGGGGGGAAGTTGTAGGCATCTGTCCTGAGGGCTGGAGCTTGAACTCTGGGTCCTGATTGCAGTGCTTGAGCACAGCAGAGGATGTAGGAGTTCAAGCACTGCCACGTTTAACATTTTTCTTGCAAGCTCTAGGTGGTTTTGTCAGTATTTTGGATTTTGTTCCAAAGTATCTAATGCTCCCTTGGGAACCGAGGGAGATTTGTGTCCCATTTTGGGCAGTTTGTGGTTCAAAATCAGGTGTATTCTCCTTAACTTCTGGATTGTGACCGTTTATATCTTTTACTGGATCTAGTGTTAAGCCAGATGTGCTAATGCAAAACAAGACTTGTTTATTTTGGACAGACTCTTTTACAAAATTATAATTTTAAAATTTGTGACGTGTTTGATCTTACGTAGGCAACTAAATTGGGTTTGTCAATAGCCTTGAAATAATCTTTCTGGACAAGAAATCTATATAGAGTATGTCTGTTTCCTTGACAGAAATTTCATTTGTTTTTGTCCAAAATATAAACTCTTCCTAAGTTGTGCTTGGTTTGATTTTTTTTTCTCCTTTTTTTAACAGTGAGAGCGTGAAGTATTTTGACAGTAGCTCAATAACTGAATGAAACAACAATAACAATAAATTTGATAATGTGGAATGATTTGTAAGAGAGAAATATGTAACATTTTTTACTCCCCCAGTTATGTGCCCACAACCTGATACTTCCTATGTTGGTGTGGTGTTTTTTTTTTTTTTTTTTTTTTTTAAAAATTTATTTTATGTGCATAGGCTAATTTATTTCATATCATAGAATGGTTTGAGTTGGAAGGGACCTTTAAAGGTCATCTAGTCCAACTCCCCTGCAACAGCCAGGGACATCTTCAACTAGATCAGGTTGCTCAGAGCCCCGTCCAACCTGACCCTGAATGTTTCCAGGGATGGGGCATCTACCACCTCTCTGGGCAACCTGTGCCTGTCCCTCACCACCTTCATCATAAAAAAATTTCTTCCTTATATCTAGTCTGAATCTACCCTCGTTTAGTTTAAAACCATTACCCCTTGTCCTATTGCTTCAGACCCTGCTAAAAAGTTTGTCCCCATCTGTCTTAAGGCCCCTTTAGATACTGGAAGGCTGCTATGAGGTCTCCCTGGAGCCTTCTCTTCTCCAGGCTGAACAACCTGAACTCTCTCAGCCTGTCTTCATAGGAGAGGTGCTCCAGCCCTCTGATCATCTTTGTGGCCCTCCTCTGGACCCACTCCGACAGGTCCATGTCTTTCTTGTGCTGAGGACCCCAAAGCTGAACGCAGTACTCCAGGTGGGGTCTCACCAGACCGGAGTAGAGGGGCAGAAGTGAAGAAGAAACAGTGAAATGAAGAAACAGTAAAAATGACATTTAAGCCTTAACCTATTCTCTTTTGAAGGGTCACAGAAAGGTATATAGCAAATGTTTAGTTTCAGCATTGATCTTGGGTTACAAGAGAGGTCAGACTGCTAGAGCATCTTCCTATATTCTCTTGCCATGGTTAATAATTTTTGGCTACTTATGTCTGGTTTTTTTGGTATGCAAATCAGTACATCTTAAAGATCTGTTCTTTTCAGTGCTTGTAGATTTGGGAGCTTCAGGAGGTTCCTACTGACACTTTGATGACTAAAGTTAGATGACGTTGATTCCACTGTACTTTCATGAGTTGAAGGCAGATTTTACGTTGTCTTGATTCCCTTAGGTTTAAAAAAGGTTACCTCAAAAAAATCAGGTAGTACTGCATTTAAGAACAATCGAATAATTTCACCTAGATTAAACAAAATAGTTTTGCCATTAATAATTTATAGTTTTATTTATAAAAAGTGTACAATGAATGTTGTTTTCCTTACACAAACACTTTGATGGTACCTTTTAACAATATCATAACATATCATTTTAACTTCATGTTCTAATCAGCTTTAGGACGTTGACCTTGGTTCATTTTCAAACTGCTAAATATACAAACAATTTGAGACCAGATGCCAAATATTTATTAATTTAGCAGTAACTTTTAAATAGAACTTTTTTTTAACATTCTCATATAGCTCCAAAGCATTGGTACTTAAAATTGTTAAATAAGGGGTTTCCTGTGTCTAGCTATAAAACAATCACTTTGTAAAACATGAGAAAAGACTAAAACAATTAACAGGAAAATAGAGTCCAAATAGACTTTATGCTTGAACTGATTTGAAGTCTTGTTCTCCTGAAATATCTGATATAAGAGACCTGAGTTTAAAGTAAGAGTACATGGAATGTCTAACTGTTACTTGGCTAAATAGCAATCCTACAGCTGGAAATAGAATTTAGCTGAATCCTGTAGGAGAGGTTGCGATACATTCTATTTAATTATTTTGGCATATAGGTGTACATAGCATGTATTAATGTCCTAATCATCTAATCCCACAAAACAGGACATTTTGTTTTAGGAATATTTAGATATTTAGAAAAAAAGTTGTAGCTGTGACATGCTTTTTTTAGTGGGATTTGTACTGGAATCTCACATCATCTTGGAGATGATGATTTCAACATTCTGTAAATGTCTTCTGAAATATAATTGTTTTATGAAGTATGTATGTTCTTTAGTTTCTGATAATGAAAACAGTGGATCCAAAATGAAAGTAAAACTCTAACACTAGATGTTGTTTGGCTTATTCAATTTAGAATTATGTTTTCGTAGCAAATGTTCATGCATGTCTCTTTTTGAGCCATGTTAACTGATAATGGAAAAAATTTCTTTTAAGACCCAGGTTGCAGAAATTAAGTAGGATACAAGAAATGTCCTGAAGTGAAAGAAAATATTTACTAGTTGCCTTGAAAAATATTTTATTATCCCTTTGAGGAAAACAAAGAGGGAGAGAAGCAAAGCAAACATAGGAATTCATTTTTATTGAAATATTCCAGGACTTTTTGGTTGGTTTGTTTTGGTGAGGCTGAATTCTGTGGAAAGTTGTAGGCTTTCTAGCAATGAAACAGAAGTGCTCACAAGGAGTCATTCTACTTACAGGACAGCGATTTTTCCATCGAGTACCATGCTATGCCCTAGAGGTACTGTTTTAATATTAAAAAAAGACACCCCCTCGCCCCGCCTCAAAAATCTTTGGTCTTCTCAGATTGGTTTCCGTAGAGCTCCGTGATGTTTAGTTCTGGATTGGATGAGTTAGGACTCTGGTAGGAAGTTGCTTTAGACACTGCTGTGGGTTTTTTTTGGCTTTGTACTGAGTCACCTGTTACAGAATCTAGTGGTTGGCTTGGGTACCCTGGTGCTGCTGCTGCTAAACCTCCTCCTGGGCAGGGAAGAGGGTTCTGGGACAAGCTGTAGTTTAGGAACTCCCAAAGTCATTGTAGAACTCTTTGGAGGGGATTTTTCCCCTAGAAAGCTCCATAAATTTATGGGAGTGCAACAGAATTTCTGAGGAAAAAGGTAAGTCTGATCCTACAGTGCGCAGAGCGCTCTGGGTCTGATGCTGCACAGTGTGTGCAAGTCGTCTTCATGAGATCACCGCCTCGTTTTCAGTCACATCTACCCAGATTATTCACGCATCAGCAAACATTGGTGTCATAGATGCAGGAATTCATCTTGCTTAGTGCCATACTCGCTCTGTACTGCTAAAAGGAATAATAAATAATACAGATTCGTTGTCACAAATGTGAGTAGATATGGTTGAGTTCACACAGTTTGAGGAAGATTGTCTTCTTTTTTATCTTGTCTGTTTTCAGCGTAGAACTGCACTATTAAAGAATGAAGCATGAATATTGGCACAGGTTCCCGCAGATCAGAGCAGGAAGATGGAAAAAAATGGATTAGAGGGAAAATTTTATAAGGAAGGAGGGGAGCAGGTGTGGTCTGCAATGAAAGAAATTGTTCCAAGAATAAGTGTAGAGTATAACATCATAAGATTGGAAGAAGTCTACTTGAATCCTCAAATCCAGTATCCCACTATTGGAAATGACTGTACCATACAGTTGATTTCATAAAGGGATAGAGTTCCTTTTCTTTCTTCCAGTTCTAAGTCGCAGAATCGATTGAGAATTCTGTTATGCTGAACTTGTGTTTTTTCTAACATGTAATTTAGGTGGATCTAGATGCTTGACTGTCTGTTTAACTCTTCCATTAACTGAAGCTGCAGCCAAGAACTGTAATTGACAATTTGAGAAATTCCTTGAAACTACTGCTTTAATTTCCATTGAAAGTATTGAGGAAGTAGCAAGTTTTATTCTTCTTAATAAAAGATCGCAAAGTTCCTGAAGACTTTTTCTTCTTTATTAAAGACAGGGTGCTGTGGTTTGCCTACAGAGAAAGCTGCGTTAGCCGTTGTTTCTGAAAACTTTTTTTATGTGTAATTCAGCAGCAAAATTTGGCATTCTTTGAGATTTTTGTCTCCTTAGTTGATACAAGATATTGCTTAACAATGTGCTTCTCAGTAATTTCATTATGCAATACAATTTTAAGTGCTTGAAAATGTGTTTTTAATCTTATTTCAGTCTTTTGATTTCTGATTTCTGAACTTTTGGGAGCTTCTCCCAGTTTTGGAGTGAGTGGGTTTTTGCCATATATAGACTCTATATAGAGGCTTTAAAATAATCCTGTTCAGAATTTGAAGGAGCATTCAATTAGTGTTTCATATACAATTAATTTTCTACACTAGCATTTTTTTCCCAACCTTATTTCTAGATTGGAAAAAATTGTTTTTAAATTAACTTAATGCTACATAATAGTATAATGTCTAAAGGCCATATGCATACATCTGTTTAATAGCAGTGTGTTATTGTTTCAGGTTTTGGCAGATAAACATGGTAATGCCTTGTGGTTGAATGAAAGAGAGTGCTCCATTCAAAGGAGAAACCAAAAAGTTGTGGAGGAAGCACCGAGGTACGTATACTAGACTCTTCATGCAGCTTCATAGTTACTGAAAGCACTTTTGGAAAGCTGCTGATTTTATTTATTGTACAAATGCAAGCAAATTTTATTCTATTAAAAACCACAAAGAAAATAAATAGATTTTTAAGTTATAGTTATTTGACTGTAATGCAATTTTGATGTTGTACTTGAGGATGTTTTGATGTTGCTTCATGATGTCTTTCTGTAAGAAGAAAATGGGTGTTGTGGTGTTAATTTTTTTCATGGTCTTGTATAAAATGGATATCGATCTTATCAATCAAATATATATGGTTTATGAGATGGTTTTCTTAATGTCTCTGAGATATTTTTCTTTTTCTTTGCCATTCAACTTTTGGATTTAAGACTAAAATAAAATGTGGAATAAGTATTCATTTTACCACAGATAGAGATATCTGACTATGTTATAGTAATTGCGAGAGGGCCAGATAATACTGTTTATTTCCATTTGAAATGGAACAGGTACATACTGTGTGCATACATGTAAATACTGTGCGCCACTTTTAGTACCATTCATGGTAGTAAACTATAGATGATAGGCATCCAGTAACTCAAACATACTAAATGATCTTAATCCTGATTTCAAATGAGCTGAAATACATTGCTGCTGTGCAAGGTATGCTCTTGCTGTGTGTCCTGTTGCATTGCATTCATCAGAGAATATGAGTAGAAAAAAGGGCAGAGAAGGAAGTTCTGATTTCAGAAAACCAAATACAGGTATATCACTATCCATGGGAATTCCCAGTGTAATGTGTTCACCAGCAGGGATGGGTTTGCCATTATTTTATAGCACAGAAGTATGTGATGCATCAATTTAGGATATGAGGAAAAGTGCATAATTCAAATGAAGTTTATTTATAGGCAGCAGCGTATAAGTTAACAGTGGATCATAATTGTGGGACTGACACTGTTTATGACCTAGATTTTAAATTAAAAACCAAAGTTTAAATCTAAGGATACAAACTCACTAATAAATGCTTAAATAGCTGTTGTTGCTTCCTGTAGTGCTTGTGGATTTCTCGGAAGCCTTATACCTAGAGATCTTACTATGTTTTTGTTTCTGAAATATGAAGGCTTCAGGTCCTGGTTATAATGTGTGTGTGCATATATATATATATATATATGCACCTAAGCACTCGAGAGGAGTGTCTTTTGCCTCAGGAGTACATGTAAAGTGCTGCCTGCCACTGCTGCCTGCTCATTCTTCATGCCTGTGGTCAATTAAGGGGAGTGATACGTCTTTCTCTCACCAAGCAACTGTGAACAAAGTGTTTTCTTTCATCAGAAGTATCAGCCTTTTAACTTTCTTGGGCTTTTCTGTTGGAGTTGCCAGTAAGTTTTCACATCCCTTCCTATAACTCTACAAAACAGCGTGGGCAAGTCAATAGCTTCCAAAATTTGGCATTAAAACTTTTCTTCCTTCTTGTTGAACGTTTTAGACTCTGCCAGACTTTTACTGACAGCTTTGGAAGCCTTATCTGCCTTACAACCACTTGCAGTTGGCTGCAGAATCCGTTTATTTGCAAAGGGTTGTAAGACTGTTGCAGATAAGCAGGGCACTAACTTCTGTGAGACACCGTAGAGACCCTAAAGCCTGAAGTTAGCCCTTCTTGTGAGTACTGTTTCAGTTAGTCAAATTGATTAGTGACTCCTGGAAACACCTTTTCTTATATGGCTGGGTGGAGGAAATAACAAAGTCCTCAGTATTCCCTTTTTTTTTTTTTTTTTCCTATTTTAAATGGTAGCTGCCATTAAGAGCTCTGAGATAGGTTGAAGCTGCTTTTTTTTTTTTCCTTTCTTACATGAAGCCCAGGAGATGGGGATGCTATGGGCTAAAATGTTTATTTGGCTTTTGTACAATTTAGGGCTTTTGACTCTGGCCTCTTCTCAAGCGTCTTTTAATTTACTTTTTTCCTATGATGATGTTTTCCCAAGTATCTAGTTTAAGAGACTGATTGTTGAGGGCCTTTTGGCTTTGAGCATAGTATCTATGATTTTCTTTAAAGCGAAGTTTGCAGCTGTTGAACTTATCCTTATGGGATCGTTTCCTGTTTGAATGTCCAGTTTTTCTAGAGAAATTCAGTCTCTTGTGGGGAAAAAAAAAATAAAATCTCTCTTTTGAGGAGAGAGAGCTCTTTATTTCACACCCTGATGAGGTTACAGTATTCAAGGGAGCCCTGGTTTTCACGGTGGCCAATCCCCTGGTTTCAAGCAGGAGACCAACAGACTTTGCTTATACTCTTTTAACATAGTCAGTTGTCCTGCTCCGTTCTTGGAAACACAGACAATAAGACACATCTGAGCATGGCCAGTTTTTTAGTTAGTGCTGGGCAAAGTAAGTGCTACGTAAAACTTCCAGTGATTTACAGTAATTTTCTTTGCTTCTAGCTTCACACCTTTTTGGAAGATGCTGTTGGCTTCTCATTCACCACAGAGGCTGAGATTTAAACAGATGAGTAACATTTAGTAGTCTGTTGTTCCTTAGTTCCAATTTTGTTCCTCTTTTACCCAAACTCTTCTCTGTTCATTTTCAGAGACAGTTGCTATGAGACAGTGTACTTTGGCAAGACAAAATGCAAGGCTGTGGTTGTATTTTCCTGTCTGCTAGAGTGATTAATAAGGGGTTCTTCCCCACTTGGAGAAACAATGCCCATAAGCTCATCAGAAAATCCATTGATCCTTTGGATCAATGTAAAGTAAATGGAACAATGGACAATAAATATACAAGAGTCGTAGCTGACTTCCTATTCAATAACTGGAGCTTGAAGGAGTGCTCTTAAACTTCATTTTGGTGAGAGCAGGTGTCCTATCTAACCATTTCAGAACCTGTTAGAAGCTTTTTAAAGCACTTTAAGTTTTGCCTCACCACTTGGGTGAAGGAATGTCCAGCTGTTCAGAGGCACCTGGCTATCTGTATTATTTGATGCCCAAAGTTAAGATTTTTGGAATGTTGTTATGGAGAAGTGCCACACAAAGGCCCTTCCACTCACTGTGATTATCCAGCACTATCCTTTGCTGTAGCAGCCAAAGAGTTAAAACATTTGATCCTCCACAGAATACCATTTAGAATCATAGAATCATTTAGGTTGAAAAAGACTTTCAAGATCATAGAGTCCAACCATAAACCTAACACTGTCAAGTCCACCACTAAACCATGTCCCTAAGCACCATCTTCTAAATACCTCCAGGGATGGTGACTCCAACCACTTCCCTGGGCAGCCTGTTCCAATGCTTGACAACCCTTTTGGTGAAGAAATTTTTCCTAATATCCAATCTAAACCTCCCCTGGAGCAACTTGAGGCCATTTCCTCTCATCCTATCACTAGTTACTTGATAGAAGAGACCAGCACCCACTTCACTACAACCCCCCTTCATGTAGTTGTAGAGAGCGATCAGGTCTCCCCTCAGCCTCCTCTTCTCCAGACTAAACAGCCCCAGTTCCCTCAGCCGCTCCTCACAGGACTTGTGCTCCAGGCTCCTCACCAACTTGGTTGCCCTTCTCTGAAGGGCACACTCCTGCACCTCAATGTCTGTCTTGTAGTGAGGGGCCCAAAACTGAACACGGTATTCATGGTGTGGTCTCTAACTATCATTTCTCAAAATCCTGAGCTTCAGGACACAGGGTATTAAACCTTCTCTCTACATTTTCAGGCCTTTCCTGGGCAAGTAGTGATGGAACAGTGCCTTGCTGTTGTATTCTGTACTAGCATGCAAGATCCGTATCAGCATCCTCAGTGAGCAAGTCCTTAGAACTTGCTAGCTGCCGGCTTCTTCTCCTTTGTCGTCTCTACTTTCCTCCAGTGATTCAGTGTCCTTTGGGTTAAACCTTAGCGTCCAAGACTTTCAGAATAAGGTGATTCTTAGGACAGTCTCTCAACAGTTTCCTGAAATTTTCCTGAGTTTCATCTCAGGCAGGAAATAATTTTTTTTTTTTTTTTTATTCCTAGCTGCATACATTCAGAGTTGAGATTGCCTTATCTATCCTAGATGTTAGTTTTGCGGTGTCTTTCTAGAAAGATGTTATTTCAGTTTCAGTTCAAAGGACAAAAATGTGTCTTTCTGTCGGTGACAAAGATCTAAGAGGCAGGACATTTAAAAGAGAGGCTAGTTTACCACTAAGTGACTGCATTAGAATGCAAGTGAAACAATTAAACTATTTTTGTGACCTTTTTTGCATGCTCCATTGTTAGCTTCTCTCAGGAATGTTTCTGTCCTTGAAAGGTGCACAGAGAGCAACTTCTTTCACTTTCTCCAAACACTAAGCTCTCCATGAAAGATCTCAGTATGATGCCAAGTATTTCAGGATCATATTCCAGATTAACTGCCAAGGTGCTGCTTGAAGCCACTGAAAATTTGAATCAATGTATATAGGCAAGAACTTAGCAAAAAGGTATGTTACTGAACTAGACTCTATGTACAAGTTCTCCTTAGAGTTGTGCTGCATGTGTGTATACGAGACTCCACATTTCCTATCACTCTGTCTAGAAATCCTTGAAGGATTTGGGGTTAAGAGAAACAGTGAGCCTGTTCTGTTTGTGACTGTGTGTGTGATTCACAGGTTGGGCACAGTTTAGATGTAGGGGCAAAACTGTTCTCAAATACTTTAGCGTATTTATGCCCGTGGTGTGGTAGTACATAATAGATATCTCAAAGGAGAATGGTTTTTGTAGGTAAGTAATTTCTTTTAAACAAACAGTATACCTAACTACTTCCTAGAGCAGGAAAGCTGATCTTGACATTTAGAAAATGAAGCTACTATTCTCTCCCAGTGTAGTGGTATCTTCAGAGAAAGGGTAAATGCTATTGATGACTTTTTTTGGGGGGGGGAGAGGGGCAGTGGGGAGGGGTGGTGTCTAAGCTGAGCAGTAAATTTCCACTGAGTGTAACTTTCTGTACTTTTCAAAATCTCAACCTTATCTGTGAGTGAAGGTGATGGAGATATTTTGGGAAGCATTATCTGATGGGCTAGAAGTGGAGAGTTAACATCTTGCCCATGTGGTTCATCTCTCTAACTGTAGAAACAATGACACAAACCAATTGTATTGTCTTTGATCAACTTTACAACAGCTTGAAGAAGGTCTTATGAGTGAAATGTTAGGTCTGATCTTATTTTTTCTTTTTGGTGCTTTTATTTTGCAAATCCTTTTTATTGTGTAACCTTCATGCTGCCATAGGAGCTACTTGGTCAAAAGAATAACAAGGATATATTGAGAAAGATTTGAAGTGAGGTTTAAAATGCTGTGTTTTCAAGTGGTGCCTAATTAGATTGGAGAAGAGTTATTTCAGTAGTAAAAGGTGCATTGTTAAAGAAGGGAGAAACAATGTATATGAAAGGTAAAGCAGCGGAGGGGAATAGGAGGACTTTGGTTGATTAACCTAGCTGATTGCAGGGATGATCCAGTCATTTTAGAGCATAAAGCTTAACCATGGGGCAGAGATCAAGTTTGGCATCGTGACACCTCTGTTCCATTCCACTCCTCAGCAGGAGGTGAACAGGGAGGTCTCAATCCTACATTTAACAAACATAGGGAAGATACCACTGTAATAAAGGGGAGTAACTGTCTTTCATCCATATGAGAAGTGATAATGGTTATTCTAGAAATAGAGTATGAAGCTGATATTGAAAAGGTTCTGTTCTTTAAAAGCCAGTCATTGACCTTTCATGATCAAAGCCCTGCAGAAACCCCAAATGGAATTATAAATTGTTGATTTTGTATAATGTATTATCCTCTTATTGAATCAAAATAAGAAATACTATGAAACTCTCTTACATTACCAGTGCCTATTTTTGATAGGTATAACATACTTTTGCACATCTTCTGTTTTTCCCTTTGATCTGGTGTAGGATCTGATAGCTTTCTGGGATCAGACTTGACTTCCTTTTCCTGTTGATCCCGTTGTTTACCAAGAAAGACATTTTTTTCCTAAATTCTGAAAATGCCTGCCCTACCATCCATCAAAATCTGTCCACGTGGGCATTGGAAGGATGGAAGTGCTAAGTAGCGCTTTTCCTGTAATGGAAAGGATTCCATTGTCTCCCAGTTTGCCTAGATATTTCCTCACTTTTTGTGTCATGTCAGATATGGTTTGTTGTGGCCGAAGTCTCTAGCTCTTCTCCGAGTTTAGGTCTCAGTGAAAAACCCCATAGGAAATACTGCAAGATAAATCCTGACCCAACACTGGCGTCTCTCTGAGTGCAGTCCTGGGCCCCAGGTGGAGCTTCACTGACTTTGGTGGGGCCACTTCAGATACGTGGTGGCTCCTGATTGCTCCTTTGCAGAAGTAGGACTCGCTCTTGAGGACACCTCAAGAAATATATAATGTTTGGTATTTTCATTTTAAACAGTAACTTAGAGGTAAGGTAGAAATTACTTCCTATTCCCTTAAAAAAGTACTTTTAAGATGATAACTGAGTTATGTGCCTAATGTAAGTCACCGCAGAAGTATAATAAGCATATTTATAAGCTCGTAGAAGATGAACAGCTACATGTTGTCTTTCACTGCAGGTCAGTATATCAGGGTGAGGGGTGACCAGTTTCACAGCTTTGATGGAAAGTCACAGAAATTTCTCTAGCCCTAAATCAACAATCTGTGTAGGTTAATCTAAATCTGAATTTGCAGTAGAGAGGAGAGTAACAAGCAGGATATGTACCTTCCTAAGTCTTTCGATTCACTGGACCAGTGGAAGTGGCATGTTGCTCTCCTAGAATGAGAAGGCTTGGCATTTGAGCAGTGTTCACAGTGGCTCCAAGGTGGTAGCTGAGCTGCTCTTTGGGTGCCCTTGGGTGTGTCTAGGATTTGTGGAAAAGAATGAATTGCAATTAACAAAGACAGATAACTAGTCTTCAGCTTACAAGTAAAACTAAGAGAGGAAATACAGGATATGAAGGTTTAAGTCATGATGTCATTGACAGTGTTTTAGTTAAATATTATGAACATTCAAATTTTCTTCACTGAAATCTCACATAAGAAGCCTGAATAAATATTTCATTAATTTCCAAAACTTCTTTATTGCATAGGGTATCAATGAAATGACCATGCTGTTTTAATTCAGAGGCAGAAAACAAACTCCCCTTAGACCTCCTGCCTTGTATTTTGACATTCATATTTCCATAGGATGACTTTTTTAGTTACAGGTTTTTTTGAAAGTAGATATGCCTTCTAAAATATCATGGGTTTGTATGTATTTATTTTCATTTAACTTGCATTATTATAGATCTCAGTGTTCTAAAAAAGTTGTGTTCTGCTATTTTATGTTTTAGAGAATACTGTTATTTATCCTGAATTTCCTGTACATTAGTAGTAATTGCGAAGCATGCAGTATATTTAGGATCAATATAAATGTAAAGGCATACTTTGCAGTCTTGACATGTTTTCATAACTTAAACAATGATGCTGTGCTCTTTTGTTGGTAGTTTAAGCAGAAGATGAAATGATTTAATTTTTTTTTTTTTTTAACTAAAGGAAGGCATTTTTTCTGTATTGTAGCACTTTTCTAGACCCTGAAACTCGAAGAGCGATGGGAGAGCAAGCAGTAGCTCTTGCCAAAGCAGTAAAATATTCCTCTGCTGGAACAGTAGAATTCCTTGTGGACTCCAGTAAGAATTTCTACTTCTTGGAAATGAATACTAGACTTCAGGTAAGAAAAACAGCTCTACAGATTCAGAAAAGTGTTATTTAAAAAAACAGAACATAACCTCCTTCCATACTTAGGGGTCTGCTCCTGCAAAGACTTACGCATAACTAACTCGATGCATGTGAGCACTTCCCACTGAACTTAAAAGATCTACTCACTTAAATAAGCCTGCGTATACAAGACTTTACAGCAGTGAGCCCTTGCACAGCACTCAAGTAAACGTTCAGAGCTTTTGCTCTTTGTTACACTTGACCTAAAGACCTTGCAAGAGGTCACTGTTAAGTGCCACTGTGAGTTCACAGTAAGTGGCTAGCGACTGTGCTCTGATGCTTTTCCCCACTGGTCCCTGAAGTTTCTTTTTTTATTTTTTATACTTTGATTGTTTGCTGAATTTCTCTAGGAGGATGATTAAAACTATACGTGTATATTAGCAATAAAAACACTAGCAATCTGCATATGATTGAAATTGTGACTGGAATGCAACTGTGTAAAAAGCATGCTGACATGGTGTAGGATTTTTGTAACATCTCATACGGTCAGTAGTAGATGTTATAATGTATACTGCAAATGAATGGACAAACAGTGTTTTATGGAAAATCTGTTCTACCTATTTGACTGTTATAATGCATTTCTGGTCATAATCCAAGAAAACAGGGGGTATATAACTTGAAGTCTGGATATCATTCTCAAAGATGGGAAGAAAGTTCAGCTTGTAAGAAGGTCAATTCCATCATCTTTATCCTCCTTTTCTCACTTTGTTAAATAATGCCAGAAAGACTGAAATGTAGAGTCAAGCAACAAAGTGATTAGCTTCTTATTCTGTTTTAGCTACGTTTTGTTAGGGATGTGTCCTGCCTGCTGCTTGTACATGTGGGCAGTGATAGAGCATAATGAGATCCTCGTAATTCTGACGTCTTTGCATGACTTTGTATAACGGCTGGGTGAATTTATCCTTTGGATAAAGAAGTGAGAGAGGATTTGGGGTAGGAATGGAGAACGAGGGTGTGGCAATCTTCCCCTGTATCAGGGGAAGACTGCTGGTAAAATTTGTCTTGCCTTGCAGGGCAGCAGTGTTTTTGGAATTAGTCATGATAGTTATATTTCACATGGTTTTGCTAGGAGTTTGCTAGGTGTAATCTGATCTACCTTAGATTCAGTTAGAGAGGGTGGTGGTGAATGGCAATGCATAGTTCATTAAAATATTATGAAGAATTTCTGTCTCTTTGGTCATATTATTTACACTTTTCCCAATCTTACAGTTTTTGAGAGAACACTTTTTAGTGACTTTCCATGTTCTTGTTTACATAGAAGAAAATTAATTTATGGTTTTCTGCATAACTCACCAGACATTCAAAACCATTTCCTTGCTGTAGTATGTTATTGTCCATCAATTCCTAAATGGAATTAGCGATGGAGTATCCTTGGAGGTGATTCTTTTTGCAATTTGTTTTTAAGATGTTATCTTTGCTGTGTTGTGGTGTCTTCCCCCCGCAATGCGTAGTGGTAGGTGTTCGAAGTCCCAAACCTCAAGCTTGCTTAATTGTAGAGGTCTCCACATACATGGTAAGAAAGCTTTCACAATTCCATCTTTAAGGACTCCTTCTGAAATATCACCTAAGCAGTTTGACAATCCCCTATAATAGCAGACTCATTCTTTCCAACTCTTAAAGAAATTTACTAATCTTAAATTACAGTACTTGTGTAGATATTCTCTAACTCCTCTATCCCGACTGTGTATTGTCTCTAATTAGCATTTCAGCTTGAGGCTGGAGAGTAGTAATTTTCTCTTGATTCTTCCCCAGGCTTACCCGATTGATCTCTCACTTCTCCCAGGTCTCAAGCTTTACTTTCTGTTCAGCTAACAGTTGTGCAACTAATATCTCGTTCTTGCTCCCTTCTATTGAGAGCCAAACATAGAAATTCTAATGAAGCTTGTCTAGATTTAACTTCCGAACTAGGAGAGTCTCCAGATGTCCCTGTACTGCTTCAGCCTTTTCCTTTTGCATCTGCTAACTGTGAACAGTGGCTAACAGGCTCACTTCCCTTGTTTTTGCTGAACACTCCACGGTTGGAAGAACTTTCCTAAATGATGCTCCTAAGGTCTTTGTCAGTGTGCATTACAGACACAGCTACCTGTCAGCATCATCAGAACATGTCTACTAAATTCTGCAATTTCCTGTGCCTGTTTTAACATCTCAGCTATCTCTAATCAGATCACTGTAGCCTTTTTTACTTTAGATCCAGACTTCAGAAGATACTTCTGTAAAGCTAACTAAACCGTGTCAATACTTTGCACTGCCTGCTGATTTCTCTTTTCCCTCCCTTTGGTGTATCTGTCAGATATCTTCCAGTGTTTTTTGTAAATGATTTTGCAGTAATTGAGAGTTGTATTATTATTTGGCTGTCTTTTTGGGGAACTCTTTGGGAATATACCTTTTCTGCTATATAACTCTGCAAAAAAGTGTAAGTAGCACCTTACAGGAAGTTTATATTTTATTTAATTTTTGTGTTAAGTGTTGCTGCAATACAATATGAGGTTTGAAAGTGAAAAAACTTGGTGAATCAGTTCCATTGTGTCCCTTGTATGCTACACAAATCTGTTACAGATGTTTCACTCCCTCCAAGTGATTCAACTACAATAATTTATTCTTTGCTTTTGGCAACGTTCTTCTTGTTGTATCTGCTGCTCTACCATCTTTTAGAGGCTAGCTGATAAGTATGAGACATGAGATTGAGTAATTGTTTAGCAAAACTAGTTATTCTGTGTTTTCTTATGAAAAGCAAGAAACGTCTGCCCTAGCAGCTACAAGAGAACTTCTGTACATTGTCACTTAGGGCACTTTGGGAGTGGTTTTCAGGCAGCTACCACGGTTAGGATTGTTGAGGCAGACCAGATGTTGAATATCTGATTCTTTATAGCTGCTCACCCTGCATCGTGCTTTGTGTTACCTAGTTGTCATCAGCCTAATCAAAGGCAGTCATAGTCAAAAATAGCCAAACAAGAGCTTTGAAATAAGTAAAAAGTTTCTGACCCCTTAGGTTGATAGCATTTTTAACTTCCAAATTGTGTCAAAATCTCCTTATCACACTACCATCAGAAATGCCAGCTTTCACCAGGAAAGTCTCTTCTGCTTTTCGCTGGAAGACTAGAAATGTTCCTTTTTGACTCTACATGAATAGAGTCTACAGTCTGTAAATAAAAAATACCTGTTAGCATATGGGTGTGCAGTGTGAATAAGCTTCTTACATGTGAATCAGCTGGTGACAGCAAAGGGAGAATATCACATATTCTAGAGGTTTGCAGTACCTTGAAATGAGAAGCATCTCTTGGCCTGAGGAGAACCGAAAAAAGTGCAATGAGCAGTGTGAGGAGAGTACTTACCCTGAATACAGTTTGTCTGTCTGGCTCAGGTCTGCTTCTAACCTTCTGCCTCCCTCACTCATTGTGTGATTTAAATAACAAGTGAGCACTCCCTTCTCAAAACATGACCAAATTTCCTTAGAGTAATCTGTTTGAAAAGGTCATTTGTATGGACTGTATTCAGCACGGTGGAGTTGAGAAATATGGTAATTTGAGTAGCAGTGTGTTTTCTCCTCATGTGACTGAATATTTTTGTCATAACTTTTTAGGGAATGAAAATTAATTTTGTAGAACACTCTGATGTGTTTATAAGAGATTTATTGCAAGCCAATAGCATATCTCTATGTCTTTATTTTACAATTAATTGTAGTGAGAGTGTTTGTTTTACGTAAATGTTTTCAAGTTCTTTGAAAGTAACTTGAGTCTAAGGCATAAGGCGAATGTAAATAAATTTCCATACACACATAAAACACTAGCCAATGTTAAGATTTTTGTTCATCGCTTTCAGTGGTTTCATCAGATTTTACTGACCTCTCGGAAATGTTATATCCCAGAGCTTTGTCTTTGTACGAAATGGGCTGTGCCTACTGTAAAAGACAGAGGAAGAATTTTTACATGCAACACGTCTCTTTCTACCCCCCTTTTCATCTATTTGTCCACTCATGAAAGTATAAAGAGCACAGCTGGGAAATGTCTACAAGTATGTAGAAATCCTGTTGGTGATTGTCTGGAGCTCCACTGCTTAATAAACTCCTGGTTCTAACAGTCTCTTAATGGTATCTGTATTCTGTTGCACATCATTAGGCAGCACCTGCTACACGTTTGCTCAGTGAAGGAGAGAAGTGCTGGAAAATATTGCAGCTGCACTATATAAACAGTAGCAGCAAAATATAAATAGCGAAGTGATGAGCTGAGTCTGGATTGCCAGCTAAAACCGCGGAGAGGTGGTGACTTTTGGTATCCGTAGCAGACCCATGGGACGGCAAGAGGTGGTTTTGTTGTCTTGGTGTGCGTAACCGCCCGGAGGATGAACGGTGATAGGTGGGCAGGAGCGTGGTGGCAGTGAAAGGGGCTGTCAGGAGTTGGAGGAGTAGATTTCTGCAAAGTCTGAATGGCGGAATTTCAAAGTAAAGCCTCAAGCGACTGTTTCTGCTGTTTGCCGAGACTCTTCATATTTCTTAATACTGGAATCTTGTTTTACTGTGACACTTTGCTTCAGTCATTTTAAATAGGCTAACGAACAGTGTCAGATGGTAAAGACTTTCAATTGCTGCTAACCTGGGCTGGATTTGAACTACTGACCTAAAGGTGAAAGGTCTCTTATCCCATTACCAATCCCCTAAGCCCACCAGAATCCATTCTGCACACAGTTTATACCAGCTGTTCATGGCCATTTTTAGAACCGAAAGAAAAGGTGATTTTGCTGCCAAACAACACTTCTTCACACAAGAGGGTCAGCCGACAACAGTTAACCAGATTTTTGCCACATTCTTGCCTCCTAATGCAACTTCCATTATGTAGCTACTGGTTGTCTGCTTTTCAGGCTTCCTAAAAGAACTACAGAAAAGCATTGCTAATTGTTGTTGACAGAAGAGAACGACATTGTTTGTGTAAGTCATTGAATCTGAAAGATGCCATTAACAGTGCTGCCAGGGCACGGAGTGATATCTTAGAGGCAACATTACCACGTAACTATCATAGAATACTATTTAAAAAGTAGAGAAAAAGGAGGCTCCCCTGCTTTTTTAATAAGTAGAGAAACAAAAAGTCATTCTTCACAGGGTACGTTAGTTTCTTTCCTTTGGTGAATTTGATGTAAAGAAAACCCAAGAATGGCTGCAGTGTGACCAGAGCCATCTTGAACGAAGTACTCTGAGAGGGTTTTAACACTGCTGCTAATACAGCGAAAGCAGGAATTGCATCTTTAGGAAAGAAAGTGTAGGTTTTGTGGGTGCGAGCTTCTGTATTTTCTTACATGGAGTATTTAGGAGAAAGGAAATTGTGTAGAATTACTGGATTGAGAGATTTTTTTTTTTTTTTAAGTGTAGGATGTTAATTGAGAAAGTTATGTTGAAATTGTGAGCTAAATAACTGGTTGATATAAGGTGTGTGCTGCTTGTTTAAAACACAGAAAAGACAAATTCGGTATTCATAGGCTGCATAAGTGATTTCTTACCCGCATCTGTCCAGTACAATAAAGAAACAAATCCTTGCAAAGAAACTTGAGAAAATTGAATCAATGATTATTGGAAGATAGATTCCTATGAGGAAGTGGTTTAAATATTTTTCAAAGTTATTATATGCTATAATTAAAAAATTAGTTGGTACCAAATGTCTGTGCAGTACTTCTTATTTCTGCAACATCTTACTTAGGAAACAATGAAAGAAGTCTACCTGAGCGTCTTAGTTGAGGGAAATTTTTGTAGTTCTGGTTGCACTCAGTTCTTTGATCAGATACTAATAAATCAGAAAATAAACAGCAACTGTTATTATATACTATGTCTATAGAAAAGGACAACACAGGAGATTGCCTGTTATGTATTCCTGTGTGCTTTCCATTCATTCTGTACGTTAATCCAAACATTGTCTGTTCTCCTTTCTGAAAAGCTGTTTTTTACTATGTGCTCCCAAAACCCATATACATGTGAACTATTTTGCAGAAAGAAGATGTGACCCCAGAGTGCTCCTGCTCATAGTAGTCAGGAAGCTGGCATGCCTGAAGAGCAGAACATGCGTGCACCTCTGTTGCTGTTCAGTTCTCTGAAATAGAAACCAGGCTTACCAAAATAAAGGGGGTTGAGGAGCATCTGTAAGTTGGTGGGTTTGGGTCAATTGATACTGGATTTGACTGCAGCAGAAAAGCGCATGGGACTCCAGGTGAATCATGTTTCCTGGAAGCTGAGGTGTATGTTGAAAGTTAGTTTTGAGATTATTTATCTGAATGTAAAGGAGTATATGACACCAACTAGGGACTTACAGTAGTAGGGGTGACATAGGCTGTAGTTTTAAGTCTACTGAAATTTAGATTTTCTTGGCCACTGTGGTCTGCTTGACTGCTCCAACTGGTGTGTGAGTAACTTGATGCCTTACGCATACAGGGGTAAGAGAGGAATCTGAGAGAGTATCCAGAAGTGTTTGCTATTAGATCTGAGTACCTTGATGGTCTTGAGAAAAATGCATCCTGAAATTATTCCCCTGAATATAATGGGAGCAGTCATTGCTAATTTAACTCTTAGCTCCCACTATTCATAAAAACTGCATGACTATCTTTGTAGCCGTGGATGAACCCCAGTACGGTAAAGCTTTCAGACCATTGGCAGTCACAGAACAGCAGAAGAATTAGCAGCCTCTCCGTACTGTTTTGGGGATGGATACTAACTGGACTGCGATGTAGTTAGGCTCCTCTAGCTCTTTTGTACCTGCTTCACCATCTGTAAACTGGGACTTAGGTATTATTTTCTTACAGGCTTTACTACTAGTGTCTCTTGCTGTATAAACTGGAAAAGGCTAGGGAAGCAAAAACACTTGTAACGCTGACAGGGAATCTGATTGCTGTGAGATGTCAGAAGAAGAGCAGATCCAGTATGAAGGGGAAGCACTTTACCCCATATGGAGATTGCTGGCCATAACAGGTATGGCTTTGTGGACTTGAAAGCAGGAATATAAGTGGCGTTTTTCAGAGAAAGAGGTGTGTGTGGATCACAGAAAATGGGGAGTAAGACTTTTTAAAGGAGGTATGTATTGTACTTATGTGCATTGAAATGATGACTTGTTTTTAATTGTTTATGACCAGGCTTGGTATAAGTAAAGGAACTGGTAGTAAAGGTGATACTTTTGGCAGCTAATTGAGAGTTATTGGTGATCAATTTTTCTGCTTGTCCTGTTGAGAATAAGGTACAGCTGCCTTGATATAGCTATGATCTGTAGATTGCTTGCTGCAGACATGTCTGGTTTTGCCCTTTGCGTTAAAGGACAGCGATAATGTGTGAATTTACCCGCTATGATATAACCATACCACCAGTGGCTCTTACCTTATTGACTAGGGCTTCACTGGCAAGATCTTGGATCAGCTGACTACAAAATTGAGTATGGTCCAAAGCTAAAAGAGTTGATCAATTGAGTGTGATTCAGCTCTGTTGGTGAGTATACTTGCATTCATCTCTAAAAATTTAGTCCTTGACTTAGCATCCATAAAATTGCAAGAAAAGGCTGCTGATGGAAAAGAGGTATAGCATAAAATTAATAGAAGAAAATACAACAGGCAGGCAAAACAGGAGGGACACCTGAAGTAGAAGGCTGAAAAGTAAGAGGAAGGCATTTAAAGCCTAGCTTTTAAAGTGATTTAAAATAGATACGGCAATTACCTTAGTCAAATAGCTGCAACAGTTACTGTAGAGCTTTCACAAGGAGGGAATGATGATGTCTGTGTTTTCTTTTTTTGGGAGTGGAAGGAGAAGAGGGGTCTGATTTCTTCGCTTCTCCTACCCTCCATCCTTCCTTGCTTTGTAAAAGATTAGAGCTTTAATTTGAGATCCTGCATGTATCTCTCTGTGGGTGGATTCTTGCACCTCCAAAACCTTGTTGCAGGGTGCTTGTTGAACGAGGATATGGCATTACTGCTTTGTTACTGTCCTTTTGTACTGTACGCTGAAGCATATTCTGTATAATGCTAAAAATACTGACCCCCTCCTGTCCTCCCCTTGCCGAAAGAACACTGGAAATGCTAAAACAAGTGCGGTTTGAGCTGTGCACCTCTGTGAAAGGTTAAAGTTACAAATAAGTCAACTACGATTTCAAGGTTAAAATTCTCTTCTACCCCATTTTGGTCATCTGATGGTCTTACATTTTAAATGCATTTTAGTATATATAGTATTTGGTTCCCCAAAATTAGTGATATGATCGGTACTGTCTACATTATGCCTATATAGCACTAGTTGAAGCACAGTCCTAAAAGAAAGCAGAACAACTTCTTCCCACCCCCCAAAAAAACCTCAAAAAATTTTCCTCGTCATATTTTCTGAATGCTGTTTTTTGTGCAGACACAAAGGGAGTATTTTGAAGAAACAGAAGAAAATATTGACCAAGTCAAAGATCTGTATTGAAGAATGGATTAAGTAAATGTTTGTGAGTCGTAAGAACCAAACAACAAAAATATTTTTCTTTCCAGAAACATTCCATCCTATTTTGATCATCAACAATAAATCTGAAAACAACAATGAAGCTATTGAATCTGGAATGCCAATTGCTATCCAAGAAAAATGACAGTATAACTAAATAATGCAGATGTCTTTGGGGGGAAAAAAAAGAAGAAGAAATATTGTATTTTAATTATCTGGAATGTTAGAATTCCAAATGCGATCTAAACTTAAAGGTAATTTTTTAAAATTTAAATTCCAAAATAAGAGAAAAAGATCTGTTGTCCAAATAGGAATGTGTGATAAGTAACTTTCTATTAAAACTTAGGGAGTTTTAATAGAAACTTCAAGTCTTAATAGAAATTGAATTGCTTCAATTTAACACTGCAGGATAGACACTGAGATGTTTCATAGATTCTCCAAATACTGTTATTAAGCTTGACATGCTGGAGAATATCATGTGTTAGGCAGAATCAAGATTGAATCCCAAAGGTACATCCTTAAACTGTATAATCAGATTCCCATTTCAATGTCACTTTTATCCTTCAAAGAATAGATGCTTGTTTCAGTGATGATTTGTCATTAAAATTATGTCAAAACGTCTTAAAATGTTGTTGAAACTCTAAACAAACTCACAGCACACACAGGGCTAATTATGGATGCCATCTGTTTATTTTTACAAAGCTTTTTTCTTAAAGACCAAAGCATCTTCTTGTTCTGATAAGCCACAAGATTATTATAATGACTAAATGTTTTCCTTAATACTAGTGTACTTGAAGGAAGAAAGACAAGTGGTTTGGTCGCTGACCTTTTCCTGTGTGACAAAATGTATGTGGTATGACATCTTGTGATAGAGAAACCATTGTGAAGTGTATTTTCTTAAGGTATTTTGGCCCTCAGAACACAAACATTTTATAATAAAAATGGCAGTTCTGTCATATATTCTATGTGGAAATTCTTAACAGCTGTCTCGGTGTGGTAGAACATGCTTTTAACATGCCTGTCTTTTACTTCATCTATATGGTGCGCCCTCCTATCTTTGGGTGCTTTTTTACTGCACTATGCCTAGTTAAAGATTTTCTTGAAGTTGGTAAATGTCTCTGTTTATATCCCCATTTCAAAGAAAAATGCGTGTGTGTATGTGCATATGCGCGCACATGTGTGCATGCTTGTACGCACATGCTGGGTTAGTGTGAACGACGGGTATTCCCATGGCAGCATCATCCAAAGCCGTTAGCAGCAATTTGCTGAGAGCGCAGAGTGACTCTGCTGGTCCAGCCCAGCTATTGTGCATGCTAAGCACTAAACAGATAAGTCTGGAGGGGGGGAAAAAAAAAATTGAAGGATCCATCTGCTCATTTCTGCTACACTGCGCTGATGCAAGATTACGCTAATCTGGTCGCTTGTCAGGACAGGTTAGTGAAAGCAGGCGAATGGGTGAGATTCAGGGTAGGCTAGTTCCATGGAAAATGTAAGCAGCTCCTGTACGTGCCGTGTTAAGTGTAGCAGAACGGGTTGATTATCAGCTACTTTGAGATTTTCAGTTAAAATATATTTCTGGCTACAGCGCGAGTCCTTTCAAAACAAAATCAAATGGGAAAAGCTTCTGAATTAAGAAAAATTAACTCGTCTCTAGATGCATTTGAATTTGTAAAATAAATGAAAAAAAAAAAAAAAAGACCAAACACCAAACCAACCCTGCAAAACCCCAAACTCGCCTAGGTGTTCGCTATAGTCTTCCTTTTGTATGCTGCTCTTAGTTGCTGTGATCTGCTAATTATTTTATTTTGGGGGGCTTCCCTGCAAAGAAGGTGGTTGCTGGAGTTTGTCAAGTAGAAATGTTTTGGGGAGAAAGACCAAGGTGGGAATGTATTCTTTGTCTTTTCTTTGGCTGGTCTAATTTCTTGTTTATCTGTGTTTGTTTATGGAGAGGGAGGGTTTTTGTTGTTGTTTTGTTTTGTTGTTTTTGTTACCTATTGACTGACAGTTCTTGACCTTGCAGGTTGAACATCCCGTCACAGAATGCATTACGGGCCTGGACTTAGTCCAAGAAATGATCCGTGTTGCTAAGGGTTACCCTCTCAGGCACAAACAGGCTGATATTCCCATCAACGGCTGGGCGGTTGAATGTCGAGTTTATGCCGAGGTAAATGAGTGGTAATGGGGAGGAGGGTAGGTGGTTGAATTGCGGAGTAGTAATACCCAGGTGTGCGTAGATGCCAAGGTGAAGTCAAGGAATATCATATGAAAGTCACGATTTAGTGTATGTAACACAAATGGTTAATGAGCTTTTGTAGAATTGTAGAATTTTTATTTTTTCCTATAAAAATACAGTTTGTATTTCAACATAGCTTTTTTCCAAAAATCAAAATAAAAATGGTAAAAGAGATAACTAAGTTTTATTTCTAAGGACATATGTTTGCTATATGTTCTGTTCGCATTTAATGATGAAGTGGTGGAGTTATTTGCTAACAGTTAACTAGTGTTTCCAGGTTTAACTTGTGTGCTGGAAACTTGTTGACTTAAAAAGATAGTTGAAATTCAATGGCTTACATAATTTTTGTTGTTGTACTAAAAAATTTTAATAGGTCATTGAAAAAGCAAGTTATATGTCTTCTGAAACGACAGTTTATAGGACAAACTTTCAAAGTGCCTTCAAAGACAATAACTTTAGAATTATGGTACACCTCTCTATCTCACCTTAAAAAAGCTTACTAAAATATAAACCCCATTTTCAAGCATGTTTGGGATGTTTCAAGGTAACTTCTTTTTGCTGTCATTTTTGATACATGAAAATCAAGATTTGTTAATTAAAAAAATGATGCCTAGCTTTGTTAATTTTGTTTTAGGAGTGTTGTAGCTAACTGTGCTTTTCAAACATAATTCAGCACCTTGAGATGTTTTTTCCGTTGCTTAAGTATTGAGACTTTTGTGACCCAGGGCATCTTTATTTTGCTTTTTTCTTTGTGACATGTACAGAATCTTCAACTTCCTCTACTGATTACCAGTTATATGAACTATTTTGATAAAGAATAAATATGTGCCTTGTGATTGGCATGGAAGCTATTCTGAGTATGAGTAGGCTTTACCCTGGAGTAACTGATGCTTGGGCTTTTTTTTTTTTTTTTTGTTCAACTTAGATTCCCTCACATTTATAAGAAAGTAATAGATCCAACTACTTAGCCATGAATTTGGTTATTCTGTAGGCCGTATATTTATTTGCTGTCCTATTAAATTAATATTGGTATTGCATTATGTAGGAGATTTCCAAAGGCATAAAGGTCAGTTTGATTTCTTAAGATAATTGAATTTCCAACTGCCCTTTTTATCTCTGAATTTTTTTTCCTTATACTCTCTTTTCAACTCTACCCATCCTACTTTCCCATCCTTCTTCCAAGGCACAGTGTAGCAAATGAAAACGTCATCTTTGTATATTTTGGTGGTGTACTGTAGCTGTGTGCAGAGCACTTCTTTTCTGCTTTTTGACTGCAATGCAAGAGAATTTATATGCTTCCAGTTCTTTATTTGGAGTCGCAGGGGTAGGTGGATGAAGAACTGTACTTCAACACAAATAATTCTGGGGAAGAAAATGAAGTTATTCCAGCAGAGGTTTCTGTTAGACTTCAAGCTTTTTAACATTATCTTCTCTGCATCTGTAAAAGCTTAATGCTTTCTCATGTTGAATTTTATTTCAGGACCCCTACAAATCTTTTGGCCTGCCATCCATTGGTAAACTGTCTCAGTATCAGGAACCATTGCATGTGCCAAGTGTAAGTAACTTGGTTGTGGTTTTCATAGGTGCTGAGTGTCTCTTTTATAGACAGAGACTATATGTGCTCAGCAGCTTTGTAAATCGGGCCTGTTTTCCAGTTTTTTGCCGGGGGGAGGGGGTGGTGGGCAGGACATGGCAATACTTATTTGTGCAGCCTGAAAAACTGCTTAAAAATGTACAGTTCCAAACTGGGTTTAAAATGTTCAGATTGGGTATAACAGGAAACCATTATATGTTGAAATATTTTGTTACGTTTGATAACTTTCAGCTTAAGTTTTTCAAACACAGCTTTACTAAAAATACCGTGGTGATTAGAAATGACAGTGAAATGTTGAGTTGGCTCTTTAAGCACAGAGAACTGGGGGCACCAGTGAGAAACTGCTGGTGCTTTCTGTTTAGCTTTGTAGACTTTAAAGAGGAAATTTGTTACAGTGATTATTACATGTTTCAGGATACAGTCTAACTATATGGAACGGCTGTTTAACAAACAGTGTTTTCTGCTGTGTGTAAAGAACGAGGACACAGCCTTCCTGTAAAATCAAGGTAGTCTAAGTGCACATATACATGACACTATGTCAGTTAGCGGAATGATGAGGCTGCACCATCTGTGAATACGATTATTCAGTCTGATTGCTTGCATGGGTAATAGTGAAAGAGTACAGGAGGAATCTTAAGTGTGGAGATGTTATTGGATATATGATTTATTTCGCTTCTTAAATTGTTTTTGCCCGTGTACTTTCCGAAGGGACCTGACCCTTTCTGGTCTTTAAGGCTTCATGCTGTGTTCAAAGCCTGAAAGCAGAAAAAAAATTGTGAAGATCTAAAAGGCATTATGTGATCTTAAAGAGGAGATGAGGGAAAAAGGTATCATTGGATGTATCTAAACTTCTTTTTTTTTAATGAAACAAAGAGTGTATTTAATAAGAATTTATAATGAATACTCCAATGGTTGTTAGAAGTTTTCACCACGTTGTAATAGCTAACAGGATGTCAAACATTTTGCCCTTGCAAGTTTTTGCAATTTGCAATTTTCCAAACGTGAGACCTGTTGAAAGTACAAGTGATAATGGACAAACTATACCCCCTACAGTCTTTGTCCCACCAAATCTTTCTTCAATTAATGCTGCAGCAGGAGTTTTATGTAATAACATTTGCGCTTGCGAGCCATCCATACACAGAAAAAACAATTAAAATGCCTTAAATGTTCTGCTTACTGCTGTTATTTGCTTGTGTGAATGTTGCATGTCAGCTAAATGGACCACGGAATAGATAAAGTGATTGGGTGCAGGAGAGTGCACACTAAGCTTTGTCTATCATTATTGCTGGGAGCAATCAAATTGATGCCAGCAGGACAGTAGACGCGTTGACAGCTGTAATTATGTATCTCCATGGTGATCACTTTTGGCCTGTCATGGAGGCCCATGAGTCCCCTCCCTTGCAAGCATTTAATCAGATTGGGCTGTCACTTGTCAGGTAGATGGGGTGGGCTGGGAGTTGTGCTTAGGGGGAGAGGTGAATTGAAAATGAAGGGTGGGAGATGCCTGATTGCTTCACGTGGTCCATCGTGGTACCGAAGAAAGAAATTTTAATTACGCTGGAGGCTTCAGAGCAATGGCTTGAGGAACTCACATGGAGCGTCTGGGCTGTTCTCTTTCTGTTTACTTCTATTGTCGTATTAAAAATAGAACAGCTATTTTTATGTAGACACTCATGGTTTGGTGTCTTCATACATATTTTCTGCCACTGTGAAACTAATTTCTCTCCTGAGAATGTCATGCTGCTAAGAACAAAACTAATATGAGTAAAAAAGTTCAGCGTTACAGGCCCATTGTGCCACAGTGTTTGTTTTCTGCATTTTACATTTTAGAATTGTCAACAAGTTGGCTTAAAAAAAGATTAGCGGAGACTTGTGGTGTGTCACAGAGTTCATCTTATGAGTAGTGTATTGCCAAATGCTTTTTAAATTCATTTCTTCTGTGTCTGAAGTTAGCTCTGATTGTCTACCTGTGCTTGTGTGTCAGCTGCTCAAGCTGGTGGAACTGGTGTGCATGGCTGTGTGGGAGGTTTTTTTGTTAGCCACAGATAGGAATATACTGGCCATTTTTGTGTCATGTAGTCTGTAGTTTCCTTAGAACATGGTACTTGTAAATACCAATTTTATTTTCCGTATTTGATAACGAAGCTTAAGACGGGTAACCACAAAAACACTAATTACGATAGTCAGCATTCACGTTCAGTGCTCTTACATGCCATAGCAAATGTACTGCCGTGTCTGAAGAGCTCCAGCATTGCTCTTTGCCAGGGTGATCAGCAGTCTGGTCTGTCAGTGACTCTTACCAGAAAGAGAAAACTCTAAGACTTTGATGTGGCAAAGAATTGAAAAAGACTAGAACCTGGATGTATTGGTAGGTGGAATTTGATGCACTAATAGTTCATTGCAGGACTGGCACGTAGATTGTGCTTTTTTTGTTTCCTCTTAAGCTTTTTTTAGATCTTTCGGTCTACTGTTGTCCTGGTGTAATAACATGTAATGGTAGTACAACAGCAATAAAAGTGCTGGGGCTGCAATACCAATGAGCTGTAGGGTACAATAGGATCTTTCTTTGGTATTTTAAATACCGAGTAAAAGAAAGGAAATATATTAAGCAGAAGTAAATGCTGGAGGTCTAATAAGTATTGCTATTGTTTATCAAGTTGCGCACATTATAGCGAGTATCTGTTGAATTAGGGATTCTTTTTCATCCAATATTCATTAAGTTCTGTCACACCATATAGTTTATAAAATCACCTACTGTTACCAGGCTCTGAAAATGTAAGCACCACAGAGAGAATTGAAGATGGTAAATGTATTTCTTTTCTACTGTCATTTCTTTAGTCATCTTATTTTATGAAAATTAAACTTCTACAGAGGACTCCAGATTGTTTTTAAAAAGGGAAATCATGCAGTTTATTATTAGTTTTAAAAGAGTTTTAAATTCTTACTGTAACTTTTTCATTTTTTAGGACCTTGTACTTAGGAAAAAGTGTATATTATGTAGTGGTATGTGTTGTATACGAACAGAAACACAGAGCAGGTGGAGCATGTAGTCGGTAGCCTCGGAATCCTTACATTAACTTTAAGGTCTGACTAACCCGCTTAGTGTGGGTCTGAATTACGCACCTTTCGTATGTTTTTTTCTTTGTCAAAATATGATATACTTATATCAATACTTACACGCACATGTATGCGTATATAAAGCACTCCTGAACACTTGTATGTAATCACTTTGTAGGTGCTACTTTGGAGACAAAAGTCATGATATAATTCAAGTATCTGTGAAGTATGTATGTCATACCTTCATGTCTTATACACGTATTTATTGAGTATTACAACAAATATGATGGGCAAGGGATTTATCTGGGAGTGAGTAGGTAAATGAATTCTTTCTGATTTGAATGTGAGAACATATGCATTGACTATACATAGGCAGACATGCTGGGAGGAAGGATGGTTTAGCAGTTACAAGAAGGGGAGCTGGGAAATGCGCTGCATGTTTTTTCTGTAATCAGGACATGTCTGAACTACCTTCTCATCAGTAGCTAATGTTAAATGTACCTGATACGGGTAGTGGGGGGCCTAGTTAAGCATAGGTAGAGCACTTTTGGATAAGATGCAATAAAAATGCTACAGAAGTGCTACTGCCTTTACCTATGAATAAATATGCTATGCAAATAAACATAAGTATATAAGAAATAATGTATAAATATGTAAGTATAAATATATAAACACAAATATATGAATAAGTACATTTTTTAAAAAATAAAAAGAATCTAACATCATAAAAACTAGTCAGTGTTTCTTAGTGAAGAAAGTGAGTACACCTGCTAGGGTATCTTTTTGTGTCATTTGGATAATAAAGTCATCATCGTGCCCTCATGTGGATTCTGTAGACAAGAGGTTCTACATGTGGTCCCTTGATAATTGCCTAAATTAAAATATTAAAGGCCTAACAGCCGTTGCGTTGACCTTTTTCTGCCTTGCTGCAGACAGATGAGCTGCTGTTTATTACAAAGGTTCCTTCCCACAGGTGAAGATTTAAGTGAGATTCCAGGACCCTCTTTCCCACCTCCTTTACAATGCAGTATATCGGAGCCCTGCTGCTTCAACAGCTTTGATTAGAGCCCTCCATCCTTATGATCCCCAGAATGCGATTGTCACTCTCGGGTTATTTTGATTAGTTTTTAAAAAATATTTCAGATTCCAGTGCTCAAAAGCAGCAATTTAATAAATATTTATTCCCCAGAAATTGCTCATTTGAAAAGTTTTATATGGCTAACCTCATTGCTACAGTGATGAAATCAAACTGAGAGATGAAAACAAGAATCAGCAATATACTAACTAACTTGTTGGCTGGTTAACAGCAATCAGCCTCTTCAAAAGAAATTTTTGAACTTGTGTTATTTTTTTCCATGAATATTGCAGAATCAGAGCTTTAATTGGGGCTGTGTCCTTACAAAGCAAAGCCATGGAAAAAGCTGTGTAAACATTAAAGCCTCAGGGGAACAGCAGCAACAGAAAAAAAAATGTTTTACAGTTGAGAGGGTGAGGCAGAGAAGGAAAGTGTTGCAGACATGAAAACCACAGGATCAGTATTCCTATGGAGCTGATAAGCAGAGCTCCAAAGTTCCTGCTGAATGCTCCTACTTGTATTCCTATTGGAGCCCTCAGAAGGGCTGTAGCGGCACATGGGGGATGTGATTACATATAGATACAGAAAGGATGTGATTGTAAGGGGCATCCTTCATGCCAGGTGTCAGTCAGAAAAATAATTACAACTCCGTTTTATTACAGGGATTAAATCGGAATTGGATACGTTCAGAGTTGAAGTTTAGAGTGTGTAACACAACCTAAATTGTTACATCAAATTTACTGTGCATTCTAGGAGAACAAAAGAAAATTTTGACTATCAACTGAAGATTGCAGTTGTGTTTCTTTCAAAGCAGAGAGTAACTTGCAAGTATTTTTGCTGGTGGAGGAAAATGCTCCTCTTCCCCCCTCCCATCTTCTCTGAAAACAAATAATTCTAGTTCTTCAAGGGGAAAAATTGTACATGATAAGCTGCATGGGTGTTGTGTTTTAAGCCTGCTGGGTAGATTTGATCCTCATGTTGAAATATTTTTTTTTTCCCCAACATATAATTGTTTTTACTTCTTATTTTTTGAAGGTACGTGTTGACAGTGGCATACAACAAGGAAGTGATATCAGCATTTATTATGATCCTATGATCTCAAAAGTGAGTTGATGATTATTTTTCAATATTCTAAAGGTACGAACCACTAATTTTATACATGGATCTTTTAAATGGGGGTTAGTATATTAAAGGATTGGTAAATTACTATTTTAAAGGTGCTAGGCATAACATGCCTCAAGGGAATATGAAAGAAGTGAAGGAAGATGTGGAGTAGAGGAGATTTACTGTCACTTCTAAACAAAATTTTTTTTTTATCTTTTGACACCATAATTATTTGTCTTGTGGTTTCTGATTATTAAAAGAATTCTGATTTAAACAGAAGCCATTACTTTCAGCTTTAGATGATACCAATCTATCTTTCTTAACATAACCTAGCCAGAACTAAAATGTTGATAATTCTGGCTTCCAAAAAGCAGCAGTGAAAGAAGTGCTTGATAGTGTCTCTTAGTATTAGTTCTTATTCATCAGTAACTTACTGGTAAAATTAAAGTATGACATTGTAGTCAGAGTTCAGTTGTAAAAAAAAAAAAAACCCAAACAAAAAACCCCCCACACTTAAATCTTAGAAGTCGGTTGGGCATTAGAAGTCAGGAGAGTCAACTAGATATTGAACCTCTGCTCTAATTTTCTGTGCGCCTAAAGAAGAAGAGAGAGCTTGTTTAGATGCTTTAAGTTTTATAAAGGAAAAGTGATTGGTCTTCTTTCATTGAATGGGTTAAGAGATCTTGGTTTTCTTTTGATGTTTTAGAGAGTCTCTGAAGAACAGATACAGTAATGTGCGGGAAATCTTTTTGTGACTGCAGAAGTTGTACAAACCATTTTCATTTTAAATGCTATTCAGATTCTAGAGACAAGCGTTATCTTATTTCTAGGTAACTTAAATACCTTTCCTCCCCCCACCCCCCCCTTTTCTTTTTTTTTTTTTTTTTTTTTTTTTTTAGCTGATTACCTATGGCTCTAATAGAGCTGAAGCACTGAAAAGAATGGAAGAGGCTCTGGACAATTACGTAATTCGAGGTAACTACAGAAATTTGGGTTCCTAGTGTGATAGGCTGCCATCTATTTCAAGAAAACAGCTTGAAAATGTAGTAATTAGCAAATTGAGTAAAGTTCCCGCTTCTTAAGTGCAAATTAAAACAGGAAAAGCTTGTGTTAATTAAGCTGAGAAGATACATCAAATCTAAAGAGACTTCATTTTTTTCTCCATTGCTTTTGCTTGAATATTATGAGATAAATATTTAAATCATTTCCTTAAAGTCATAAAGAGTTTTCACAGAATGGTAGCATATAATTAATTTATTATGTCATAGAGCGGAAAAAAAGGCCACTGCAGTGTAAGAAATTTAAAATAGTTGCCATTTTATAGCAGTTTAATACATTGGTTGTGGTCAAATAATATCACAATACAGTATTTGATTGTATATATATTTTTTTCCTTACTCTTCAAGGTAATTGTTTAGGTTTGGGCAAATACAGATGGAGGCTGGTGATCAGAATGTGTTTCAGCTCTTGCTGACTGACCGCCTAGGAGATGGAGTCGTTCTTCCAGCCTTTCCAAGCAGGAGGGGTGAATCAGCCATGACCACTATAACACCTTAGAAGTTTTAGAGAGGGAAGTCATGGTTTATGTGGGAGAAATCTTTAGATCTTCCTCTTAGAGTCTTATTGGGCATAGGAAGGGCAACTCAGGGTAGGGGAGGGAAAAATTGGATTTCTTATCCTTTTTTTTCATGGAGGCGATTAGAGAAGGGAACTGTAATGTGGCAAAAACCTTAATTTTACCCCTTAACTGTGTGGGTGTTTGGGGGAGTTATTTTTTCATTACTAGTCAGTATACTTGAAGAACCAGGATAGGTCAGGAGGCAACTGTTGGAGAATTTACTGTCTTTGATCCTTGTTTTGGTTGCTGGACAGGTTGTTCAATGGTTTCAGATGGGAGGAAGACTTGGAACACTTACTTAATTCCTCCCCTGAATGGCTGGGAGGAGGAGCAGGAGAGACCTGATATAGTAGATGATCGTATGAGAGTTTCTGTAAAACTTGGTTTGGCTTTAATGCTGTCTGCTGAATACTACAGATGCCATGTCAGACTAGAAAGGTTTATCTATCTAGGGGAAAATGAGCATCCTTCTACCACAGTGTAGCTAGATAGGTGGTAGGATTAGCCGTTGTAAATGAACTGCTAACTCTAATGTGGATTTATACTGGTGCAACTTGAGCCATTGGACTATTGCAGTACAATGTGCTGATGTAAACCCCTGCTGTATAACAGCTGAGTAAATTTATATGAGAGAGAAATTTATACTGCTATAGCTAGACTGATGTGAGGTGGGATTTGTTGGTTTTTTTGTTGTTTTTAGTGGAGACAGGCTCTGGATTCATACTCGGTTATATAATAGCAACTGATGCTAGAAGGATTATATTTAATGAGAATATTGGAATTGTGTGTGAAGCATCATCTTTTATTGTGTGCTGTAATATGGGGTGGAACCTGGTTGTTTGTTCTTAGGTGTTTTGCACAGATGTGTATGTACCTAACAACAGTTCCAGATATATAAATACCTACAAAGGATATGACACCTTACACCTGAAAATTACTAATTTGCATTCTTGATTTTTTTTACAGTGTTTTATTAGTATGCATCTATGCGTTTAAGTGTTCAGACCTGATATCTCCGTAGTATTTCTACCTGTGAAAAAGCTCTTAATCTATTAAAAACATTGAAAGAGGTAATAAATGAACTATGGGGGGAATGCCTTTTTTTTTTTTTAAAGTATTACAAAAGACAAATTTTAATTTACCACAGGTTTCAAAAGTAGATGAATTTCCAGAACACATTTTTAGTTGCAGTGGCCAGTGGTTCCCATCTGAAAACCAACAGGATTTTTGTTTAGTTTTACACAGCTGGTAGTTTCTTCTCAGGGTTTATTTAAAATGGAACATTCATGGATATTAAAGTGTCTTTTCTGTTGCCTAGTGTGAATGATGCCTAACAGGGCAGTTTGTAGAAACTATCCTATCTGTAATGTTCTGAACTGCATTGACATGTGCAGAACTACTCCTTGTTCAGAGGAGTTGTCTCTAATAAGTTCAAGTAAATTTAAGAGGTGATGAAGTAGTAGTAATATATTGGTATTTAAATGGACAAAAATAATAAAACATCCAAAAAGTAAAAGCAATTTCATGCATTTTTTTGTTCTAAAACGATTGTGTATATTTTTGCTTTAAAATGTTGGGTGCTATATAAAGCAATATTAAACCACCTTGATCTTACGTGAAAGTGCCTCACATCAAGCCTTCTCCAACTCTGAGTTATCAGTTTTCAGTTGTAAAAGATACAGAAGAGTTTTTTACCTAGTTTTGAAGTTACATGGTTTTATATTTGAATAGTGAGCCCATATATAACTATTTAGATTTACCATAGTCTTCCTCAATAGTGTGCTCCATATTCTTATTTCTGAACACAGCACCCCTGCTCCCCAATTTCCTTGGAAGCAGCTTCTATGTTTGCTTTGTGTTTTAGAGACAGTGTGTTTTTTCCCTGTAAGTTACAAGTCTCTTCTGAGTTACAAAGCATTTTAGCTAAGCAATACCAGCTGAAGTCAGTGTGAATTGTGCTGATAATACACACTGTGAGAATTTAGATTTGAATTCCCAAGAACTGCAACATTTCTGTAAACAAAAATGCTTGTTCACTCACGTAGGGTGGGAGTGGGATGGGGTGACTGGGTAACAGGTCAAGGACCATCTAATGGGTAGCTTAGGGACTGCTAATGGAAGATGGAGTCTTTCCCATCACTTCTGTGTCACCAGTTCAAAGCAGGCAAAAGTTGGTAAGGACTTTTAGTCACTAATATTTTGATGGTTGCTTGCTGACCTGCATGAAATCAGCGGTCTTTATCCAGTTCCTAGAAGACAAATGTCCTCTTGGAACAGATGCCACCATATAATGTCATTCACAGCAATCCTGGCAGAGAATCCAGGGACTGAAGCGGCACAGTGACCCTCCAGGAGGCCACTCTTCCAGGCTGACAGTGTGAAGTGCAAGGACTTACTCTGCTGCTCCTCGTCTACTGGCTGTATGAGCAGACATTCAATTTCTTCTGCTGTGGCTTAAGGATATCCAAGAGTTACCCCATTCCCTTTTAGCTCCATTCCAGTTAGAGGGAACAAGTCCTCAGACTACAGTCTTCACTGACTTGTTTTCTAGGACCAGATAGTACCTGGCGCTGAATCCGTGGTTCAGCTGTCCCTCCCAGTTAAATCTGCCTGACAACATCACAAAAGAAATGAAATTAATTAAATTTTCAAAAAAATTTTGAAAGAAAGCAGACTTATGCAAAATTTGAGTAAATATTATTTTAAGCAATGAAGACTGCATCATATAGTGCCTGTAGTAGGACTAACTTGATTATAAATGCTGAATAAATCAAAATGTGATATTTGCAACAATGCTATGCTCTGAAAACGCCTATTGCTTTAACATTTTATTGCAGTTTGGGCTGGTGACAAGTTGCACACACTGAAATAAGAAATCCTACAGTTCTGTTCATTGGTAGATGCCAACAGTGTGACTAACTCAAGATACGTTCAATGTGGTCATGGGAATGTAATCTGCATCTTATTTCCTGTGTAATATCTACATTGTTATTAATGGGAGCAGATGAAAGTCTAGGATAGTACCTCCTTGAGTGGTGGATTGGATTAAATGATCTCTTGAGGTCCTTTACAGTCTAAATTATTCTGATAGGAACCGACTCCTCCATTGAGAACTGATCTGAACTCAAAATCTCAATTGAGACTTCTGAATGAGGAAGAGTCTAATTAGGTAACATTTTTATCTGTGAGTCTTCCAGGATAGTTCAGGGATGATTAATATTTAGGGTCTAACCCAGATTTGTCTCAAGCAGATACACTTTTCGTTTTACCCAGTGGTTACTGGAGAATTTGTGAATACTGAAAAGTTCAAGACACCAGTCAAGTATAGAGGCACTGTTGCTTATCGGGATGAGGCATGAGATGTTTCCTGTGAGCTTGCACTGTTAGTAGTTCATCTTTCTCTTGTTTTATGCCACTTTTCTTCAGAAACTTAAGGTTTTGTTTCTTTTTAATTTGAACAACAGAAATAGGGTATTGGAAGAATGCCTTTCAGTGTGTCTGCTGTATGTGTAAACATGATGTGTGTTTTCCCTCTTCTCAGTTTCTGTAAGATTTTAGCATGTGTTTGTCATATAACTTAAGATGCTGAATAACCTGTTCATTTTTTAAAGGTGTATATAAAACCCAGTATGAAGTTCTGGAAAGTTTATGGGTGAAAATTGTTTTTATCTATTTAAATAAAAGAAACGGACATACTTATGCAGCAAGTAGAACTGATTATCAGTTCACCAGAGGTCTGATTGGACAGATTGCTCATATCCTTGAGGGCAGAGATTCCTTTAATCTTACCTTCAACCTGTTTGCTTTTAATCTTCCTTGCCGATTCAAACATAAAGCAGTAACATGAAATTAACAGTCTTTGTGTAAAGTCAACTGGTCTCTGTTGAGATCCTGCTTGCTGTGCGGAGAGAGGAATGTAATAGCACGTTTGGGAGAAAGAAGAATGGAAAAAGGAGCATCTGAGGAAAGAGTAAGCAGCAGATAGAGCAAGAAGGAGTAGAAATGAGGGGGAAATAAGGGTCCCACCAACTGGGGGTGGGGTGGAATCTTCCAGCATGGGATAAAAGAGCAAGCAAAGAAAAGAAAATGGAAAACTGGTAAATAACTGTGGTGAATGTTTGGGGGGAATGGGAATATAGAATTGAACTCTCTGATATGAATGGAGACCTGCCAGAACAGTGGCAGCAGAAACTGTTGTCTGAGTTTTTGCAGCTGTAAACACACTAATTGGAAGGAAAAAGTACTGCGCTTAGTGTTGTGGAGAAGGCCTTGGCTTTCCAAGAAAAAGCACCCAACAAAAGCCCTCACTTTAATTTTAGTATTTTATCATACCTATATTCCAAATAAATTCATTTTCAGGTACAAAGGTTTTCACAATAAACTTTAATTAAATCCAAATGTCATTCCATTACTGAATGATTTTCTTTTATATATTAACTTAAAAGATACTTCTCAGCGGCAGTGATGCTTGTAAGTTTTATACTCTGTTGTATTCTGATCCTGTGCAGGTGTGCCAGTACACTCATGGGTATTATAAACAAAACAATCTTTGTGTGTAAACCAGTTTTCCTGGAAAACCAGCATATAGTGTCAGTTTGTTCTTAAAAAAGAATGCAACAGGCCTCATTTTCCTGGTTGCGCTTTAAAAAAAGCGCTGCAACAGGTCGTACAACTGAACTGTGGATTCTCGCCTTTGTGTAGCAGGGGGAAGAGGGGCTGGGAGTTCTGCAAGAGTCTCTGTGTTCTGTGGCCCTTTGCAACAGGGACCAGCTGGTTCCCAAGTGTCAGTGTGGAAACCAAAATTGGGGAAGGGAAAGCAACAAACTCAGTTCAAAACCCCAAGAAGGGACCATTGCAGGGTGCTCGGTAACATCAGCTTAGAGAAGAGATGCTGGCATGAGGGCAGATTCTCCTGTTTCTCCTCTGCTTTTTTTCTCGAGTCGGCATGTAGTTTAGGAAGGCTCGTAGACCACGGCACTATGGGGGAGAAAGAGGGAAGGGCAGTCGAAGTACAGGCTGATCAGGTAAAGGAGGAAGGCAATGTTATTGATGCTGTAGAAAGGAAATAAGGTGTTCTTTTTTTTGTGGTTCTTGTTTTTTGGTTTTTTTTTTTGGTCAGAGGAGTGTTTTAATTAAAAAAAAAACCACAAACTTGAGGCAGTGAAAAACTACAAGAAGTGCGGTGTGCCAGATTGAGGAGGCATTGAAAGACAAGTGCTGTTATCTCTAGTTATGCCCCTTACACATAACGTTGTCCTGCTGTTCCGTTCCCCTTCTGCAGCGTGGAGGGGTGGCTGAGGAGAGGGTGATGGCAGGATGGTCATCCATTTTATTTCACTTGTGTTTGACAAAGCCTGCTTAACTTCTGCTTCCAATTATTGTACTGATTCAAGCATTCATATGTGTTTGCCAACACCATAAATAATGGACTACTTAATCTTATTAAGAGGTTCAGAAGTGCGTGCAGTACAAAATTTAGTTTCCGTTTGAACTAATGATTTTTACAGTACGATATTACCATATATTATCTACTTTTTTCCCCCCATTCTTTTCCCCCTTTATTCTGGTCTAGAAGTTCTGTGAGCTCAAGACTTTTAATATCTAGAAGAATTAATGTTTTAATTGAAATACATGTTCAGCTCTGAGGGTCAGTGGTGTACTTGATCCCGTGTGAGAACTTTGTGTGGATGTTTGTGTATTGAAATTACAAAGCTAAAAAAGCCTTTCTTCTCACTTTGGGATGGGGCTTTGTATGCAGATAGCCTGCTCTGAAGTGAATTGAAGCAAAACACAAGCTTTGAAAGACAATGACACAGTTGAATGTTGAGGGTTTTAGGGAATATTGTGGCAACTTTTGGATTTGCAAACATGGAGGCTAGCTGGGTAGCAATCATGAACCTTGAAAAGTTCATTTGTTGAAAGTGATGTTTTCATAGTCTGTGCAAATCTATGATAATGTTCTTGTTTTAAGTGGAGAGTAACATAATCAGTTTCATAATGCTCAGTGCAGAGCTTCGTTAATACTTTATTATTTTTTGGTTAGAGAAATCAACTGGGATGCCTCCTAAACTTCATAGCATTTATTCTTATTCAGCATTTAAATTGATTGGAGATAATTTAGCTTTGCTATTTTTTTTAAAAAGAAAAACCTCTAGTACTGTACTCCACATGTTTTCGCAATCAGTAAGTATGCAGATAAAGTTCTTTCTATTCCACTTAGCACAATTTTAAATTATCAGCAAGTTAAGTATATTCAACTGCTTATCTACAGAGAGGCATGTAGGACTCCAATTAAGTTTACATGGAAAAATGCAGATTTGTGTTTGCAGACGTCAAGATGACAGAAGCTTAATACTGTAAAAAGGCTAATCAACACTGAATATGTTTAGTGTCAGTAAATATTTATAGTGAAAACATTGCCTATGGTTTTGTGCCTTGGCATTCCAAGTTCTGCTTTTTAGTGAGTAAAAATGTGGTGTGATATCCTGTTTGTAAACCTGCTATAAAATTTTTGTTTTCTATAAAATTAATTTTATTGTCCTTTTCTTCTTTGTGTTTTCTTGGGAAGACAGGATAGGAGTTAGCCTACAGCTTGTAAGTTAATAAAAAATCTGGTGTATTTAGCAAGGTTTTAAGGCAGATGTAATCCAGAGAATGAGGAAGGGAAGGAGGCAAGATAACGAGATGGGTAGTATGAGGAGTAATTTCTTCTGATTATAATTTTATTTTATTTTTTTTAACGAGAGCCGCTTCAAATAGTCGTTACTAATCACCTCTGGTCAACAATGTGATTGTTTGGTGTGCTCATGTATTTGTTAGGCAATAACTACAGTTTAACTGGAAGATTAATTGAACCTCAGGAATATGTGTTTGTTTTATATAAAACACATAAATATATAATTGTTTAAAATTTCATTAGATCTCCAGAAGTTAATTGCTAGTCTGCTCTCTTTTACAAATGTATTCTGGAAAATAGTGTGTCAAAATTGAAATCCAAGAAGTACATCTTAAACTGAGCTTCTACTGATGTAATATTGTATGAAGAATACAGCCAAGTGAATGAAAAAAAAAAAAAAGAGGTACAAGGAACATTGATTATTATTTTTTATTATGTTTTGACTTAGAGAAATGAAGAATATAACTGTAACTGCAGTTCTGCATCAGTCTTAACAGTGTAAAAAAATGATGCTGAAGTGAAATTTTGTTTTCTGGAGGGGAAATAAATTGATATAGTTGAGGATTTTGTTTGTTTGTTGGAAATGTCATGGCTTGTCAGGTTAACAAATGTGATTTTGTTCCTGGCAGACTGCAGACCTGGTCAAGAAAAAGAAAAATTCCCTGAAAACCACTGCAACATAAATACAATATACTTCAGTTTAGTGTCTAACTTTGCATGAAATAAGCACTGCCTGTTAGTCTGTTTGATCCTGTGAGAGTGCGGGGCTAATGTCTGGCCAGTGTTTTGGAAGCAGCAGGTAGTCAGGAGCAAGCTGCTCTAGGGGTCCATATTTCTGTAGCCTAGCAGTTACTCACACACAGATGGAGACCTTATGAACTTTGACAGAGGTCACGCTAAATTGCAAATCTAAAACTTCTAGACTTCTGAAGGATTACACTGATACTTTCTTTTTTTTTTTTAAAGCCATAGGATTGGGAACAGTACTAAAGGTATCAACTCAGTTTTGAAAAGTAGATCAGCCACACAATCATTGCTCACATAATGATCATGGAGACTGATAAAGATAGCCTTTTATGATACTTTAAAGGAAAACTGTTGCATATTAAAATTTTAATTTACATATGTAAAATATGTATGTTATATTGCTTCCCAAATGCCTAGGCTTGTCTGCTCTATTGAACTTGTTAAAGGAATTTTGGAGCTTAAAGCATTGCAGAAGCCTCTGATTTTTCTGATGCATATGAGTTGGAAATAATTAAGATACTCATAGTATTTTTTTTGATTTCAGGTCTTTTGGGGCAGTCAGTTGAAACACCAAGCTCTCTGTCAGCTGTCATCAGCCATCATCTCACCAGGGATCTTATAGCAGTTTAGGAAAGAAAAACATGAGATGATCTGGTTACACATTGTAGTGTGTTTAAATCCTGGATTCAGTCAAAGTTGGGGAGCATTGAAGAGCTCCTCTTTTGTCTTCTAATTATAGTCCTGAAGCTGTACTTAACAGATGAAAATCTCTGTGATATTTCAACTTACTATTCAAATGGGAAAATGTGGGGGGATTTTGTAGTAGCCAAAGAAGGACTTTATTTGTTTCCAAGTTATAGTCATTTAGCATAAGATTTTTTTTAATTTTTTTTTGTTTAGTGGAGATACAATGTGAGTTTCATTCAGTGTTTATGAAATCAGGGTCCATGAATGACTATCTAGGTCACAGACAGCAAGGAGGCTGATCCTCTTCTAATCAAATGGTCAAATTTTTATCTTGTCACCATTGAACTGGTTGTGTAATGTGCTACTTAATGGCTCATGAACTAATCTTTAAAGCTATGACTTCATGATTCAGTGAGGCTGAGTCTGACTCTCTTGAAAGTGGTTTCAGTGACGGCCACACAGAGAGCTTGAAAATTCACACCAGCAGTAGACTGTAGGGGAAAAAAAGCTTTAAAACTGTTTGAACTGGTCTGCATATAAAATAACAAGAATGTTATTCATGCTTCTAAACTGGAAAAACACAAAGGGAGAAGATGGTAGCGCAAAAGAATCTCCTTCTGTAGCCCCAGCAATTCGCAGTTGCTGTACTGCTAGTGTCTTTGCTTTGGTGAGATTCTTGATAGGGGAAAAAAATCCAAGTAGCTTAATTTGCAGTTGAGAGACCTGATTTTGCAATGAATCCTTGTTCAAGTTATTTTAAACTAGAGCTATTAGAAAAAATCTGCAAATAACTTTGAGTCATGTCCTCACTGTATTAGTCATAATAACTTGTAAGTAAACATACCTAAATTTAAAGTTCAGAATCTTGTGCTTTACAAGAGTTATGGGTGCACAGACAAGTTTTTACAAGATAAACTAGTTTGTGATGTGCTCTGCATTTTGTACTTCATGGTGTGTACCTAACACCAAAGTTCATGTGAGCTGGCAAATGCAATGTGATTTGGAGCTGCCTGTCCCTCTGACGCTGAGAGGAAAGAATGTGAATTACTTTGGATTTCCTGAAGGGTGAGAATGTGCACACCCCGAGATTGGATAACCTCTTTCCTATAGCAGCTTCCTCATTTATCCATACCTGGAATAGATGCAACAGCTGCATAAATTTACAGTTTATGCTCCTGAATTGCAAGTCTATTTCAGCTTCTCTTAAGCAATGTTAATGTTCATGAGGCAGTGTTATTCTCTGGTCATGTTGGGATCGAACTATCATGGCTCTTCAAATTTTCTGTTACAATCTCTTTCCAAAATTGAAAAGAGAGTTGAGATAAAGATAGTGTTTTTTCTCTTAAACTTTCCTTTCCAGAGATGACCTGTGTGCTATTCAAAAGAGGAAGTACCTTCTCTTTGAAAATTGTTTGGAGTGCAGTAGGCAGAACATAATTTAAATTATTATCAGGGGATTTATTTCTCTGGGAGTTTTTTGCACCTCCTTTCCTCTCCCACCTCCTTTGAAGACTTCTTTGTATTTAAAATATCAGTGAAATGACTTTTAATGACCATCATATTCAGTGCTAAACTGGAAGTGCTTCTGGCAAAGTGCAGTTTGGCATTAAGTTACTAACTTGGTTACACTGCCACATTAAATTGGAAGAAAAATAAAGCTTGGAGGATTTCAGAAAGTCATCTAGTCCCACTGCCTGAACTGAGGCATACCAACTATACCTGCATCCTGACAGGTGTTTCTTTAACCTGTTTTTAAACGTTTTCGCTGACTCCAGAATCTTTCCCTAGGCAATCTTTTTTCAGTGTTAACTATCCTTAGTACATATCTTGTGCTGACATCTACTCCTGATTACTTTTTTTTCCAGCCTACACTGGAAATGGGATATGGTTTATTCTTTTCCTCGCTGAGAAGACAAGTTAATCTTTACTCATCTGTGAGGAAGGGGCAGAGGACTTTGTGTTGTGTGCAAGTACCAGACTGACACTGGCAGCATCCTTTGAGCTCTGTAGCTTTAGATTACGTTTGTTAGAAGTTGTCTTTCTTTGTTGGCACAAAAAGTAGGGGAAAAGAAGGGAAAGAAAAATATGAAAAAAAGAAAGACAGGAGGCAGGCTGTGAAGTGGAATGAAAGGCAATGAATAAATTCAGAAAAAAGTATAGTCAAAGAATTGAAGTACAAAGGTGGCTATAAGGGCTCTATGATAAGTAATTTTTTAATTAAGGAAAATGTTTTTGGGGGGCAAGGGGGGTGCTTTTTGCCTAACAGGGTCATGGAATGGTGCTAAAAGGAGAAAGGGCATTCGATAAAAGAATTGGCCAGGCAAGGTTGGATAAAGGTATATACAGAGCAAGCAATATATTTCTTTGTTTTGTAAGTTGCATAGGAGTTTCTTATGACTTATAAATGATAAAAATGTTATAAAATTATCTATAAGTGATAAAACTTTTTACTCTCTTTCATTGCCGTGATTGGAGTGTAACATGGCGCATATCTTCCACAGGAGTGTGTGCGTGTAAGGTGGCAGGATGACAAGGTGGACCAGGGTTCACTGGAATTGTGCTGACACTTATGGTCATGACTAAACTGTCATTTCAAGGAGATGGCTCTGGTCTTGCCTACATCTGCTAGGACTGAACCAAAAGTCTCTTGGTTGTGCTTGCTGTCATTGACTTAACTAGGTGTTTGAGTTAGGCTTGCTGAGGTGAAAGTTTGGAAGGTTTACTTAGTTAAACTGAGTGTTTAAGGAGGGTATCTTGAGGCAGGAGTGCAACAAACCTGGTATATCTGCATTGATTACATCAGTTCTATGGTCTCTAAGTTGTGAACAAGTATTTATTCTGCAAAGATGAGAGCTTGTATTTTTACAAGTTCTCTCCTACTGTAGTTTGTGATTAATAAGTTTACCTGATTTTGTATTGATTTTTTTGTTTTCAGGTGTGGCTCACAATATTTCTTTACTGCGAGAAGTCATCATCCATCCACGCTTTGTTCAAGGAGACATCAGCACTAAATTCCTTCCTGAAGTCTATCCTGATGGTTTTAAAGGTTTGTTCCATTTGGGAATGTTTCTTTTTTTCTTGAGAGATGTTGTTTCTGATTATTGTTCCTTTACATTTATAGACTGACAGGTTCCCCAATCAGTCTTTACTATTTTTTCCTCAAATGTATCTGTGCATACATGCAATTAGAGTTTTTAAATAATGCATAATATAATTGAAACAGTTACTTTACTTTCAAGGAGGCAAAATACATACTTGTAGTGACAAAATAGTAAATGAAGTACATCCAAAGTCAAGAAAAACAATTTGTAGGTGATATGAAATATGTAAAATAAATATCAATTCAATGCTACCATGCTATTGTGCTTCATTACAGACAATGCTCCTACTACTAACTGAAGATAAGATTTCTCTTTAGTCAACACTATTGCTTCTCCAGTGAGTTTCTGCTGCATCCTTAGAATCGCTTTTGGCACCCTTTGTATTCACTGTAGCATTGTCTGGAGGATCTGGCATTTTATCAGAGTATTTCAGTAACCTGGTCTTAATACTCATTACACACAGTAATGGGCATCACCTTGAAATTATTAACTCATACACTAGGTTAACATAAACACATATGCAAATGTTTCTTTACAACAACTCAGTTGCAAAAATGTATTAACGACAGTTGGAGAGAAATGTAAGTAAACTAATAGATTGCTTTCCTTTCACAAGGATCAAATGTAAAAAGGTTGTCTTCTCTCTCAGCCAACCTGCTGTAGACGCTTTCTTGACCTGTGTGGTCAGAGACTTGGTCCTTCTACACAGACCTCACACCTCAGCTGACATTCATCAGGCAGAACCTCTCCCTTATTAAAAAAAAAAAGACAATGTTTATAGCTCATCATTCATGGGTCCTTTATGAATCCCATGGAGATTCCTTTCTCCCCCATTCATCATTAATCCAATGTGGCAGAATCCTCACCCCGCTTTGGAGATGACACTGCCAGATTGGCAGTCACTGGACATGACTGGCATCTTGCCAAATTCTAGTCTCATTAAGGAGCAGAACAGATTTTTCCTTACCTCAGGAGTCAGTGTGTGAGTTTGGTGCAAAGAATGTTCATCCATAGAACTACTTGATATCATGGTGTAACTGGCAACTCTGTGTGCTACAGTCCTACATGAGGGATTAATGCATCCAGCTTGTTATTGGCTCCGGGCTGTGACCAAAGCGATAGGATTTAGTCACCTTGGGTGGCAGTAAGCTTGTGATGGTTGGAGCTCAAATGTTCCTTTGGTGTCTTTGCTAAGGTCTACTTAACTAATCTTCAGGTAACTCAGCTGGCTTTCATCTGGCGTAGACTTGAGGGTACTCTGATCTGCTCTGAAGGCTCAGTGCTGTTGATTAGCTGGTCTGTCTCCCTCCCCGACACTTTAATACAGAATCCCATGTCCTGTCTCTTTGATGGTTCTGGGACTTTTCAGTCCTTTTCCTCAGTGGATTCAGTTCCTTAAACCACTATAAACCTGCATTTTTTTTTTATTGTTGCTGTTTTTGTTGGGGTAGTTTTTTGAGAGTTCTTGGGTTGACTTAGCTCATGAAGGAATCTGGTGAACTTCAGCGGCGGTGCAAAGTGAGCGGCAGGCTAAGAGTGGGGAGAAGGGAATGGAGGAGAAAGGCGAGGATGCAAGATGTTAGATAGGTTTACACCATGTTGTGAAAAGGCAGCCTCACCTCACACACAGCTGGGAACAATAAAACCAGAAACCATTCTACCCTTATTTGTGATAATGTATCTGGTGGGGCCCTGGGTCACTTGTAAGAAGCTGGGACAGGTTTTACTGACCCAGGAGGAGCCTCTTGCTCTGCCATGGAAAGGCACTCTTGTCTTTTGTTCTTTTGTTCTTGTTTTAATATTTCATATTGGAATGTTAACCTATATATCATAAGTTAATTACTTGTTGGTCCACAAATTGCAGGATGACAAGAAATTTGTTTTGAGGTCATTTGACTTGAACTGTGTGTGCACATATTTGTGTGCACATACATACTGATGCAAGTGGCTGATTACTGTCGCAGTCTGAGGTAAACAGTAATATTGTATTAACAAGGTCTTAAAGATAAGCTCTTGCTCTAGACACCAGAAGACACAAGAAGAGATATTGTGACAGTTCATAATAGAAACTAATGAATGGCACACATGAAATGACTAGACCCTGGTCCTGCTGTATGAAAAGTCTTGCTTTTCTTCCATACATCAAATACAAGCATACATTAGCCTTCTTAATGATAAAAAAATGCAGACATCATTATTACAAAGCATTTGTATTTCAAGTCAAGAGTACTGATTCAAAGCTCACTGAAGTAATTGAGAGCCCTTTTAATGATGTAGTTTGCTCTGGATCAGACCCTTCTGGCTTAAAAAAAAAAATCGGTGAGTTGAATTAGAGGATAGTTTTTTAAGTACGTATTGAAAAATATTTCTGCAAATGCAAAGGCTCTAATGGGAACTGTTGAAGCAAGCAAGGGTGGTGGGTGGATGATGGGTAGAAGCTCAGCAAGAGAAACAAAGGCAAATTAGCTTATGCAATTAACTCTATCAATTCAAATTAACTTTACCCACTTCAACTAACTTTTTAATATAAACACCCAGGGTAAACTTTGCTAGGAGGATTTGAAAATTAAGTAGCTTCATATATCTTAATATTGTTTATAAAAGACATGTAGCTGTAAAAAAAATTAGGGCAGTGTGTAGCCAAAGTGGATTTGGAAATACCTAGAAATAGGTGCTGCTGTTAACAGTAGGAATCCATAACAGAAGTGTTTTAAATTTGGAAGACTTAAGACATAAAAAAAAATTTCAATGAGGATGTGTGCTATATTAATGCTTGAGCACAGTCCAGTGTGTTTCTTTTATAAACTACACAATTGTCACTGTTGGCCTACATTGATGGCAAGTAATGAATGTCAGCTGTGTTCTTTCTGGTGACTGCATGAAGTACTGGCCCATTTCTTAATGTGCATTTTTCCTCAAATATAAATATTAACTTTAGTCTTGCTTAAGAGTTAAGTAAGAGATGCTTTGTTTTCCAGGCTCATTTTCAGGGGCTTCATTATAAGACCTTTATTAGAAGGCTTTTACTATAAGTTAAGAAAAAATTAATTATTAGAAATATCTTGGCAGCTTTTCCATTAACCTGTGATGCCCACTTCAAATTACATCTAGAATGGGAATGTTTAGTAATTTTCATGATTAGGGTTTAACTCTTTTTCTTCCCTTCTTTAAATAAGCACTCATTAACAAAACCAATTTGTTTATTGCAAGTTATTTTAAAATATTGCTGTGCTGAAAGTAACCTTGCTCAGGGTATGATTAGTGTGGGAAAACAGCTGCTGCCATACCCTTTTGTTGTCTGTACGAGGGATGGACGGCTAGAATGCCGGCTGGCAGTGGGTCAGCTGGAGTGGGTCATTGCTCTGAGCACATATGCGTGCTTTGGGAGGAGCGTGGATCTGCGGGTGCGTGCAGCAGCCCTGATTAGGTCCGGTGACACCAATACATCTGTCTTAGAGTGGCCTCCAAGCACTTTGCTCACAGAATAAAAATGTTTGCCAAGCATGCAGGAGTAGCCCATACTCCTAGGTAAGAGTATTGTCAGATGAGCTGTCCTTCTACAGCTTCCAAGCAGCCTGGGATGTCTCTGTTCCTTCCTCTGCACCTCCCGCATGGTGAGAAAGAAGTATACTATCTATTATCCCTATTTTGTAGGCACAGAAAGTATCTCTGTTTTCACAAAGATCCAAGAGGAGTCTTTGACAAAGAACAAATTAAACTCCAGGATCCTTAGGTTAGTATCCTAAGGTTAGTATCCTATTCATTGGTTCATTCTTTGTGGTTCGGTCTGTCTCACAGTTAAGTTTTTCCTGGATATCTGTTATAATATTGAGAATTTTGTTCTTTTAGCGGTCCACTCTTCCTAGTTATTAAATGACAACACAAGCATTTGAGATGTGGTTTAAACCCAGCCGGTAACAAAGCACCACGCAGCCGCTCCTCACTCCCCCCGCCCCGGCCCCGGTGGGATGAGGAGAAAATATGAAGGCAGGCTCGTGGGTTGAGACGAGGACAGGGAGGGATCACTCACTGCTTATGGTCACGGGCAAAAGACAGGCTCAGCTTGGGGAAGAAACAAATCAATTTAATTTGCTACTGATCAAAACAAAACAAGGATAATGGGGAGTAAACCCCAACCCGAGAGCAGCTTCCCCCCCATCCTCCCGCCTTCCCGCCTCAGCCCCACTCCCGGTTCTCTCTCCCCGGGGAACAGGGGACGGGGGCTGGGGTCGGTTCCTCACCCCTTGTCCTGCTGCTCCTTCCTCCTCAGGGGGAGGAGGACTCCGCGCTCAGCCCCTGCTCCGCCGTGGTGTCCCTCCCGCGGGCTGCAGTCCTTCATGAACTGCTCCAGCGCGGGTCCCTTCCATGGGTCGCAGTCCTTCAGTCCCCGGCTGCTCCCGGGGAGCGGCGGCCATCTTGTGGGGCCTCCACCCCCTGCCCCAGCGCGGGCTTCCCCAGGGAGCGGCGGCCATCTTGGGGGGCCTCCAGCCCCTGCTCCGGCGCGGGCTCCTCTCTCCCCGGGCTGCAGGTGGGCGTCTGCTCCCCCGCTCCCCTCCGTGGGGATCAACCTCCTCCCCTCACTCCCTGACCTCGGTACCCGCACAGGGGTTCCTCTCACACCCCGATCCCCCGACTCCCGGCAGGTTTCCCCTCTGGAATCTGTTCTCCCAGAGGCGGGTCCGGCTCCCAGCCGGGGAAGCTTCCAGCAGCTTCCAGCAGGAGCCGGCCCTGCGGACCCTCACCCGCCACACAAACCAAAAACAGCTTGGTCAGTCACTTTTGGAGAGATAAGCTGCACAAATGAGAAATGGGGCATTTTCCAAGAGGTTATCACAAAAGTCATACCACAACACAGGGAAAAAAGGAAAAAGAATCCTTTACTTCCCCTTTTCTAGCATGTTTACTTCATTTGGGTGGTGAGGAAGAGCAGAAGTTCTGATGGACAATCCTTTATGTTAACTGATTTCTAATACAGAAAGGAAGAAGGAGGAAGCACCTTTCCCTCCTGCAATTGTGTATTGGCTCCAGAGACTGTGTGTGAGGTGAAGGCTTTTAGGTACACTGTGTTTGTTATAATTATGTGGGTTGGTGGAAATGATTAATCCACTTTACTCAACACTTACTAAACCACCTCTAGCATACTGTGTCCAGTTTTAACCCCCTCACGCATATAAGAAGGATGTCAATAAACTTGAGTAAGTCTAGCGAAGAGCCACCAGGGTGGTGGTGGGGTTGGCCCAGAGGACCTGTGAGGAGCAGCTGGGAGAACAAGGCTTGTTTAGCCTGGAAATAAGAAAGCTTAGGGTGAGCCTAGTGGCAGCCTTCTCGTACTTCTGAGGGGTTCCCAAGAAGATGAAGCCAGGCTCTTCAGTGAGTTGCACAGCAGCAGCGCAAGATAGTGGTCATAAATTGGAGATACTCAAAACCTGACTGCACAAACCTCTGAGCAACCTGGTCTGAATTTGGTGTTGAGATTGCTTGGTGGAGTGGGGGGGTGCACTGAATACACTAAAGACCTCCCAAGGACCCTTCAAGCTCAGTCATTCCATGATTCTGTTATGAATGAAAGTGCTTTTTAGATGAATTGGGACTGTAGATATGACTTTTAAATTTAAGTCTGGAGACTTTTGTTTTCAGTTGGAGGGGGGAATGCAGCTTCCCCTGGCTGTGTTAGTGTTAAAAGGAAGGGAGAGGATGGTTGCTGTTAATTCTATTAATCTTCTCCACACTGGAATCTAATCTTTGTCTTCATTTTGTGAAGCTACTGGATTATAAAAATTGACTTAACATCTTACTTGACTTTCTTCTTTCTGGCAGATGAAGCCAAGAAACCTTTCTTGGACTGTCACTAATCCCTTTTGAATTCAAAACAGAGG